>NC_068442.1:47663706-47862642 GCF_023373465.1 Oncorhynchus keta
ATTCTATTTTTACCTAAATAACAACGTTGAAACAATATTCTAACATCGGCTGATAAATTGTCAAGTACTTACCTTCCCAAAGAGCCATGGACCTCCGACCGAGAGGCAAGAAGGACGACCAAAACGTTGTTGATTCCCAAGATAACGATAACGCTACAGCTAGCAAGATTAGCATTAGCCCTCATAACTCAGACGACAGTTCCAGACTGTTGCTCTCAGCAGCCTCTTGCGAGCCTGCCGACATGCTGGCTACTCTCCTCCGGGAAATTCAGGATGGTAACAGAGGTCTTTCTCTGAAAATCGATAAGAAATCGGCTGAACTCCATTCTTCCATTGACGACCTGAAATCCTCCATGAATGATCTCCTTTTGAGAACGACTGAGGCAGAGCTGCGCATTAGCACAGTTGAAGATACCATCGCTAGACATGACCAGGTCTTGACACAACTGCAAAAGGACAATGCCTACCTCAAAAACAAAGTAGATCAGATGGAGAACCAGAGTAGACGTAGTAATATCCGTGTGGTGGGATTGAAAGAGGACAGCGAGGGCCGTGACCCGGTCCGTTTCTTCACTCAATGGATCCCGGAGGTCCTAGGCATAACCAACTTCACCAAGCCGCTGGAAATCGAACGCGCCCACAGAACATCAGCGCCGAAACCCCGGCCAGATGAGCCCCCACGAGCCGTCCTGATCAGGTTCCTCCGTTTCCAAGACAGAGAGAAGATACTGCAACTCGCAAGAGCCAAAGGGGACATCGCCATCGATGGGAAGAGGGTCAGCCTTTTCCCGGATATGAGCGCGGACCTCGCCAGACGCCGCAAGCAGTTCAGACCTGCCGCCAAAGCACTGAAGGAGAAGAACATCACCGGCTACCTCATCCACCCTGCGCGGATGAAAGTTCAGTACAAAGGCCGAAGCCATCTCTTCAACACACCGGGAGAAGTGCACACTTTTCTCAAAGAACTGAGCAACGTCTGAGTCTGAGCCAGGACGGTCTCTCTGGGGGATAAAATGCAGTTTGTTTGTTTTCTCTTATCCGGATTGAACTGCTGGTATCTCCCGGTCACTTTAATTGATTTGTACATTTTCAACTAACCGTATCTTCCCGGGGTGAGTTCTATTACATTTACAGGAGAGTATATTTTGGTTTAGTCCATATCTACTGGGCGAAGCAATAAGTGGGTTTAGGCCCACTGCTTTCCCCCTCATTTATGTTAATCTTTCGAAAAGAGACTCAAGCATCCCTTACCGTGGGCAGTAAATATTCAGCCATAAATATCTATTCACAACGTTTGTTTTCAATTTAGAGAGCTCGCAGGTTTTAGTTTATGCCAAGGTTTAGCTAGTAAGAGCAAGATGGAAAGCGAGGAGCAACGTATCCCTACAAGTGTATTCATGTTTGATTGTTGGGACTGTTGTTCTAGTCTGACAATCGGGGTGGGTGGGATTTTTATTTTTTTTTTCTTCCTTTTTTCTATGTTTATTGTTTCCTTCCTAAAGAGACACATAGGTCACTTTTGTGCTCTAACCAAAGTTGAAACATTTCTTAATTATCTGCATATGATAGATTTCTATTCAGTTACATATTTGAAACCCAACCTATGCTTAATCCACTAAAATATGTCACATTCAACGTAAAAGGTCTTAACAGCCCGATTAAAAGGAAAATAGTCTATACATACCTTAAGAAATTAAAGGCTGACATTGTGTTTTTACAAGAAACACATCTTACAGCCAGTGAACACAAGAAATTGAAGAGGGAATGGGTAGGACAAGTTTTTGCATCCTCTTTTAACTCCAAAGCAAGAGGAACTGCAATTTTGATAAGTAGACACATCCCCTTCTGCGTCAACAACACCATCTCTGATCCCTCTGGCAGGTTTGTTTTGGTGCAGGGGCATATGTTTTCAGAGTCTTGGACCCTATTGAATATTTATGCTCCTAACTTCGATGACCATATGTTTATTCAGAATGTCTTCCTTCAGGTTGCTCAAGCACCACCAGGATGGCTACTGGTTGGAGGAGATTTTAATTTTTGCTTAGATACAGTTCTTGATAGGTCTTCTGATAAACCCTCACTTCTTACCAAAGCCGGCAAGCTCACCATGTCATTCATGAAAGATCTCAATTTACTAGACATCTGGAGACAGTTGCACCCACAGGATAGGGACTACTCTTTTTATTCACACCCACACAAGACACACACACGCATAGATAACTTTTTACTTTCGACACAACTGTTTCATAGAGTGTTAGATGTCGAGTATCTCCCCAGATTGCTTAGTGACCATTCTCCTCTGGTATTATCAATCTCCATTCCTACCAAGGTAAATGGAGCATATAGATGGAGACTAAATTCTACACTTCTAAAGCAACCTGAATTTTGTGCATTCATCAAAGAGCAGATCAATATTTTTACTTTGACAAACAAACCCTCTGCTCCTGACAGCTTCATTCTTTGGGACACATTGAAGGCCTACCTGAGGGGACAGATTATTTCCTATACTAAAGGGCTGAAGAAAAAACACGGTGCGGAACTGAGTGCTCTTGAATCTGAAATCTCCGAGCTAGAGAAAACCTACCAAAGAGGCCCGACTAAAGATCTATACAGGCTTTTGGTAAATAAAAAACTTAAATATAATATTCTGAACACATATCAAGCTGAGAGGGCCATCACTAAATCAAAACAGCGTTATTATGAGCTTGGAGAGAAAGCTCACAAAGTATTGGCATGGCAACTGAAAGCAGAGGAAAGTAAGAGGACAATTAATGCCATAGAAACTCTCACTAAAGAGATATCTTTCGACCCTACTGAAATTAATAATACTTTTAAGAAATACTATGAAGACCTCTACACTTCCCAATCAAGCGATGATCTATCAGAGATAGACTCCTTTCTCTCCTCTCTCAACCTCCCATGCCTGTCAGGGGAAGACAGCGAGCGCCTGAGTGAACACTTCTCAGTCCCTGAATTGTTGGAGGCCATTAAATCCTTACCTTCTAATAAATCTCCTGGGGAGGATGGCTTCCCTCCAGAGTTCTATAAAGAATTTAGGGAGCTGTTGGTCCCCTACCTTATGGAGGTACTTAAAAAAGCCAGAGAAGACAACTGCTTTCCAGAGTCCTTCTCTCAAGCAGTGATTACTGTAATCCACAAGAAAGGGAAAAACCCGCTAAAGTGCGCCTCCTATAGACCAATCTCTCTCCTTAACACAGATTGTAAACTGGTCACCAAGATGCTATCTAAGAGACTGGAGTCATGTCTTCCCCTGTTGGTCAACCCAGATCAGACTGGCTTCATAATTAATAGATTGTCCTCCAATAATCTCAGAAGGTTCTTTGATATAATTCACCTTGCTAACAAAAACAAAATACCTGGTGTCGCAGTCTCCCTCGACGCTGAAAAGGCCTTTGATAGGGTTGAATGGCCATACCTCTTTCGCGTCTTGGAAAAGTTCGGTTTAGGTACCGTGTTTGTAAATTTGATAAAATCACTCTACAAATCTCCTAAAGCTAGGATTGCTACCAATGGGATTACTTCCTCCTCTTTCCCTCTTTATAGGGGGAACAGACAAGGTTGCCCAATTAGCCCCCACCTCTTTGCCCTCGCCATCGAACCGTTGGCTGAGGCTATTAGAACGTGCCCTGACATACATGGCTTTGAGGTGGGCCCCCATACCCATAAACTATCACTCTTTGCGGACGACCCTATCTTATTCCTAACAAACCCAGAACACTCCCTCTCTCACTTGCAGATCCTACTACAGTGTTATAGTTCTTTCTCTGGATATAAGGTCAATCTTGATAAAAGCAAAATCTTACCGTTGTCTGTCTCTGACCATCATACCATCAAGCACAAGTTTCCTTTTAGATGGTCGCCTATGGGCTTCACATATTTGGGCATAATGGTGGATGGTAATCTGAACAACCTCTATAAACTCAATCTGGCCAGTTTGTTGCAAAAGGTGGAGGTTGACTTTTGTAAATGGATGGACTTACCTCTCACTCTACTGGGTAGAATCAATGTAATTAAAATGAATGTCCTGCCCGGGTTTCTATATCTGTTTCAATCTCTCCCTATCCCTGTTCCCGCAGCATTTTTTTCCTCTCTCGACAAGCTGACCAGACGGTTTATCTGGCACGGCAAAACCCCTAGGGTTGGCCTGGATAAACTGACCCTTGATTACAGTCAAGGGGCTTAAACCTCCCCAATTTTAGAATGTACTACTGGGCTGCACAGTCTAGGTTTCTGGCTCAGAGGTTTGACAATGGTCCCTCTCCTCATGGTTGAACATTGAAAAGCTTGAGGTAAATGATGACACTGGGGCAGATTTGTTTTACAAATGGGACAGAAAATCTATAAAAACCATCACAGACAACCCTTTAATCATACATTCTGTCCTGGCATGATGCAAACTGCATGAGCTGTTCGGACGAGGGGGATTCCTTTCCCCTAAAACCCCTTTATGGAACAATAGATTGATCCCTATGTTTTTCCAGAATAGTAACTTTAGACCATGGTCTGATAAGGGGATCGCTCTTCTGGAACATTGTTACGAGGAGGGAGTTCTTATGTCTTTTGATCAGCTGAAACAGAAATACCACTTGCCTAACAGGAACTTCTTTAGCTACCTAAAACTATGAAACTTTATTAGGGTGACTCTCAAGGGACAATGGAACCTACCTAAGATGTCACCTATTGAACAACTCTGCCACGCAGACCAACCACTGTTCAAGACCATTTCCCGTGTTTACAATGCTCTTATGTCAGGACTAACACTGCCTGGGCTAGATAAACCCCGACTTAGATGGGAGAGAGATCTGGGTATTGATCTTGATGAGGATCTATGGAGTGACCTGTGCAGGGATGGGGTTACATCCACATTGAACTCCAGATACAGACTGATCCAGTTTAATTTTCTCCGTCAGCTCTATATCACCCCATCTAGACTGCACAGGTTCAACCCAGATATCTCCTCCCTATGTTTTAGATGTGGCTCAGATGAAGGAACATTCCTCCATTCCACTTGGCAGTGTTCAAAACTACACGGTTTCTGGCAGGGGGTATGCGATACCATATACTCAATTCACGGGGTTGCATTCCCTTTAGACCCGGAGGTCTGTCTACTGGGTAACTTTACTAACATCAATCTTAGGCAAAGCCATACTATAAAGCTAACAGAAATATTGCTAGCGATTGCCAAGAAATGTATTGCCTTGAAATGGAAATTGGATTCCTCCCTGCCAGTTGCAATGTGGCTTTCGGAAGTTAATAGTTTTATCCCTTTGGAGAAAATCACTTACTGCTTGAGGAATAAGTTAAAGACATTTACAGAATTTGGCAACCTTTTATTGACTATATGGAGAATCTCCCCACCATATCTCATTGATTGAATCTATATATAATCCTCACATAATGTTTCACACGTAATGTATATTATGTAGCCTACGGCAGGTGATCCAATGTCTCGTTATTTAAAAAAAATATTTTTAAAAATATTTTATTTTTTATTTTTATTATTGTATGTTTGTTTATATAACTATAATTATAATTTATTTTTGTTACGTTTGTCTGTTACTGTCACTTTGTCCTATCGTCGTCTAATATCTTTTCACTTTTGTTTTGAATGTTCTTAATTGGAAAATGCAAAAATAAAATATTTAAAAAATATATTTTTAAAAAATGACATTGGAGGCAGCTTATTTACATTTACATTTAAGTCATTTAGCAGACGCTCTTATCCAGAGCGACTTACAAATTGGTGCATACACCTTAAGACATCCAGTGGAACAGCCACTTTACAATAGTGCATCTAAATCTTTTAGGGGGGTGAGAAGGATTACTTACCCTATCCTAGGTATTCCTTGAAGAGGTGGGGTTTCAGGTGTCTCCGGAAGGTGGTGATTGACTCCGCTGTCCTGGCGTCGTGAGGGAGTTTGTTCCACCATTGGGGGCCAGAGCAGCGAACAGTTTTGACTGGGCTGAGCGGGAACTGTACTTCCTCAGTGGTAGGGAGGCGAGCAGGCCAGAGGTGGATGAACGCAGTGCCCTTGTTTGGGTGTAGGGCCTGATCAGAGCCTGGAGGTACTGAGGTGCCGTTCCCCTCACAGCTCCGTAGGCAAGCACCATGGTCTTGTAGCGGATGCGAGCTTCAACTGGAAGCCAGTGGAGAGAGCGGAGGAGCGGGGTGACGTGAGAGAACTTGGGAAGGTTGAACAGCTTATGGTAGAGAAATTAACAATACATTCTCTGACAACAGCTCTAGTGGACATTCCTGCAGTCAGCATGCCAATTGCACGTTCCCTCAAATTTTGAGACATCTGTGGCATTGTGTTGTGTGACAAAACTGCAGATTTTAGAGTGGCCTTTTATTGTACCCATCACAAGGTGCACTTGTGTAATGATCATGCTGTTTATTCAGCTTCTTGATATGCCACACCTGTCAGGTGGATGGATTATCTTGGCAAAGGAGAGATGCTCACTAACAGGGATGTAAAACAACATTTGAGAGAAATAGGCTGTTTATGCTTATGGAATATTTCTAGGATCTTCTATTTTATGAGACATGGGCCCAAAACTATATGTTGCGTTTATATTTTTATTCATTATAATTACAACACCAATCAAGGTGGCTGTTTGTTGAGTCTAGGGCTTTGTATAATAACCCTCTCAGACATCAATCTATCAACTGAAAGGTCAAGCTAATTTTGGACATTTGAGTGCAAGTGATGAGTCATCAGAAGTCCATACGTTACACCACCGATAAATGAGTGTGATGGATGTGACATTTCCATGGCAGGGGGCCTCAGCATAGTCAAGGTATCAAAGCTAGCAGTCCTCTGTGTACTAATCCTCCCGCCACTCTCTCCCTCCACAGTCAGACACAGAGTTCTGGGACAAGATGCAAGCAGAGTGGGAGGAGCTAGCACGACGGAACTGGCTAACGGAGAACGAGCAGGCGCAGATCCCCTCCAGTGTGTCGCCTCACGAGAAGGTTACAGTTCTCACCTTTTAACTCTGTTATCATCTGTCCATATGCCCTGTTGAGATGCTTATCATTTATTTCCTTCATATTTTTATTTAACTAGGCAAGTCAGTTAAGATTCTTATTTACAATAACGGCCTACCCCGGACGATGCTGGGCCAATTGTGCGCCGCCCTATGGGACTCCCAATCACAGCCAGATGTGATGCAGTCTGGATTCAAACCAGGGAACCTCTTGCACTGAGATGCAGTGCTTTAGACCAATGTGCCACTCGGGAGACTCATGTGAACATGTTCTACTTAAACAAGGGGAAATAAAGCCTATGAACTCGATGATCTAGAGATGATCATGTGCTGCACATACACTACAGTATCTACTGATTTAACCCGATTGGGGTCAATAGCTAACCCAGATGGTTTCAAACTTGGCACTCATAAGCATATGCTTACTTTAGTGCAATGGGAGCATTGATATACTTGAGCTACTGTACATAATCAGACTTTTTGATTGATCCCAATGCTACGAGTTCTAAGAGGACTAGTCGTTTCAAAACTCATGTTCAGAACTCGCCAACAACACACCAGGGTAATTTCAGTCTGAAGATGCAAAGTTTAACATTTAACGAGACAGCTAACCCTCAGGACTTTTGCCCAGGTTTGATGTTCAGCAGAAAGCTAGAAAAGATAAATTGATGCTGATAGTATGCTTAAATATTCCACCCTAGAGGACGGTTGCTCAGCGCGGCCATTTATTTGAAAACAGAGAGATTACATTGGTGATGCTCCATTAACTTTTTTTTTTCTCCAACTTTTTTAAAATTGGTGACAGGGTTACTACTTCCACATGGACAACCCCTACAAGGACTGGCCCAACGCGTTTGAGGAGGGTCTTCGAAAGTCCAAAGAGGGAGACCTGCCCAACGCTGTGCTGCTACTGGAGGGGGCCATCTTGCAGGACCCCCAGGACTCAGAGGTGACTAGGCACAGGGGGCTGATGAGATGCAGGCACCGTAAACACACACTTTCCCAGCATGACTTTCCCACAGTACCATAATGTACCAGCACCAACTGCCAATCAGCCTGTTCAGACAACACCATACTCTGATGGAAAAAAAAAAAAGAAGAACTTCACAAATCATGCGTGTGGTGGATATTCACTGAGCGCTAAGTGGCCCACGCTGATTGCTAGTGGAGGACTGGGAAGTTATACCATTAATAGAGCTGTTTACTGCATCAAAACTACCCAGTCTTCATCTCCCAATGAGAATTTTCAATTTGCCCAAAGTGTTGAGAAATAGCAATTTTCTCCGTTTTTTTTTTCTCCTGCTAATTTCATCTCAATCGTAACAGAGGCGACATCTTACATCCCCAGAGAGCATTAATAGAATCGGAACTCGGGAATCCTGTAAAATATACTGTTCATAACTGTGCCGGTTATTCCAAGGAAAGGATTATCCCACAGTGTATGGAACTAATATGATTCTAAAATTCCTCCCAGCGTGTTTTGTAGCTTATCTCTGCTGCAGAGACCTCTAGATAGTTTGTAGATAATTTCCTCAAGACTTGATTTATAGCGTTGTGCTACAACATTGAGTATCAATGTCATTTCACAAAATAAACCAGCACGCAGATTGAAGTACATAGATCATATTTGTTGACTTTAAACAGACATGACAAACTAGACAAAACATCTAGTCGTTTTGGATTGCAGATTCAGCTAGAACTCGTAGATGTCTAAATGCACATTTACTCGGAGAGTATGGAGATTCAAAGTTGGGTTCCCCAGCTAAGAGGAGTCCAATAGCTACCATCTACAATGCTGAACCATGACTTTCTAGTTCGTCCCAAACATGATTCATCGAGCAATAACTAAGCATGACTCATCAGATACACTTAATGAATTTGGTTGGTTGCCAATGACTGAGAAATCGTGACCTCAATTATCATTCGATGTCTCAAGTGATCCGTTGCCAAAGTGACATGTACCCTGAAACATTATCTCATTAATTTCTATTGGCTCTTTAGAACGATACAATACAAGAATGACTAATCTGAATAGGAACTCCCAATACCTGAGGGAAGGGGAGGCTCAACAATCCTAAATGAACTTGGATGGCAGAGCACTGTCAGAAGACAAAAACCTCAAAGCGAATCACCTTGCAATGTTCATAGCAGCCGTTGTATTTTGACGTGCCCTAAGTTCACTTCACACAAACCTCAGACAAAAGTTTGTATTGCAGAGATTTTTGAGATGCATGATACTTCCTGCCTGTTCAGTTTTTTTTTTTTTACCAACGGCAGAATCAATCTATTTACCTGCTGTGTGAGTGGTACTGAGAGCACTGACTGACAGTGAGCCATCCTATTTTTCAGAGAGAGCTGAGCTCTGCATCTAGACCACACCATCTCTCCTAACAAAGTCTCTCCTTAGAGAGGGTAGTAAAGCCGAGGTGAAGACCCAGGTGATGACCCTGTTGTTCAATGCTCCCCGTTATCTCCCCAGGCTTGGCAAGTGTTGGGGACCACCCAGGCCGAGAACGAAAACGAACAGGCAGCTATCGTCTCCCTCCAGAGGTAAGGAGGAGTTATTGCCCAATGTGGTCCCATAGGCTCCACCACGAATACAGCAATACAATGCATGCATGTCACTTCTCTTTAGATTCCAACATTTATCAGGTCCTTCAGACATCTTGAAATATTTATTTTTCATGCTTTGTCTACAGCTATTAAAGATGTGTATTTTTATTTATAAGAGATCCCCATTAGCTGCTGCCAAGGCTATGTATAATACCACCATACAACAATATTACAATATATGTGTGTGTAGAGTGTGTGTGTGCTAGCGTTTGTGTTCGTATGCATGTGTCTGTACCTGTGTGTGTCTCTTCACAGTCCCAGCTGTTCCATAAGGTGTATTTTTGTCTGTTTTTTAAATCTGGTCCTACTGCTTGCATCAGTTACCTGATGAGAGTTCCATGTAGCACGCGCTCCAGCAGGTGTATCTCACTGATCATCCCTAAAGCCAACACCTCATTTGGCCGCCTTTCGTTCCAGTACTCTGCTGCCTGTGACTGGAACGAACTGCAAAAATCGCTGAAGTTGGAGACTTTTATCTCCCTCACCAACTTCAAACATCAGCTATCTGAGCAGCTAACCGATCGCTGCAGCTGTACATAGTCTATTGGTAAATAGCCCACCCATTTTCACCTACCTCATTCCCATACTGTTTTTATACTGTTTTTATTTATTTACTTTTCTGCTCTTTTGCACACCAATATCTCTACCTGTACATGACCATCTGATAATTTATCACTCCAGTGTTAATCTGCAAAATTGTAATTATTCGCCTACCTCCTCATGCCTTTTGCACACATTGTATATAGACTGCCCATTTTTTTTCTACTGTGTTATTGACTTGTTAATTGTTTACTCCATGTGTTGTCTGTTCACACTGCTATGATTTATCTTGGCCAGGTCGCAGTTGCAAATGAGAACTTGTTCTCAACTAGCCTACCTGGTTAAATAAAGGTGTTCTCAACTAGCCTACATGGTTAAATAAAGGTGAAATAAAAAAATAAATAAAATAAAAATGTAGTCATGGCTCTATATAGTACTGTGCTCCTCCCATAGTCCGTTCTGGACTTGGGGACTGTGAAGAGACCTCTGGTGTCATGTCTTGTGGGGTATGCATGGGTTTCGGAGTTGTGTGCTAGTAGTTTAAAGGGGTTTTACACTTCTTAATTGTTGCCCTAAACAAATCAAATCAAATTGTATTTGCCACATGCGCCGAATACAACAGGTGTAGACATTACAGTGAAATGCTTAGTTAAAGGCCCTTAACCAACAATGTAGTTTTAAGATTTAAAAAAAAAGTTTTTAAAAAAGTTTTTAAAGTAACAAAAAATGTATGTGCAGCAGTAAAATAACAATAGCGAGGCTATATACAGGAGGTACCGGTACAGAGTCTATGTGCGGGAGCACCGGTTAGTCGAGGTAATTGAGGTAATATGTACATGTAGGTAGAGTTATTAAAGTGACTATGCATAGATAATAAACAGAGAGTAGCAGCAGCGTACATGAGGGGGGACAATGCAAATAGTCTAGGAAGCCATTTGATTACATGTTCAGGAGTCTTATGGATTGGGGGTAGAAGCTGTTTAGAAGCCTCTTGGACCTAGACTTGGCGCTCCGGTACTGCTTGCCGTGTGGTAGCAGAGAGAACAGTCTATGACTAGAGTCTGACAATTTTAGGGCCTTCCTCTGACACCGCTTGGTATAGAGGTCCTGGATGGCAGGAAGCTTGGCCCCAGTGATGTACTGGGCCGTACGCACTACCCTCTGTAGTGCCTTGCGGTCGGAGGCCGAGCAGGTGCCATACCAGGCAGTGATGCAACCAATCAGGATGCTCACGATGGTGCAGCTGTAGAATTTTTTAAGCATCCAAGGACCCATACCAAATCTTTTTAGTCTCCTGAGGGGGAATAGGTTTTGTCGTGCCCTCTTCACAACTGTCTTGGTGTGCTTGGACCATGTTAGTTTGTTGGTGATGTGGACACCAAGGAACTTGAAGCTCTCAACCTGCTCCACTACAGCCCTGTCAATGAGAATGGGGATGTGCACAGTACTCCTTTTCCTGTAGTCCACAATCATCTCCTTTGTCTTTATCACAATGAGGGAGAGGTTGTTGTCCTGGGACCACAAGGCCAGGTCTCTGACCTCCTCCCTATAGGCTGTCTCGTCGTTGACGGTGATCAGGCCTACCGTGTCATTGGCAAACTTAATGATGGTGTTAGAGTCGTGCCTGGCCATGCAGTCATGAGTGAACAGCGAGTACAGGAGGGGTCTGAGCATGCGAGGAGGCCCTAGTGTTGAGGATGAGCGTGGCAGATGTGTTGTTACCTACCCTTACCACCTGGGGACGGACTATCAGGAAGTCCAGGATCCAGTTGCAGAGGGAGGTGTTTAGTCCCAGGGTACTTAGCTTAGTGATGAGCTTTGGGGGCACTGTGGTGTTGAACACTGAGCTGTAGTCAATGAATAGCATTCTCACATACAGTTGAAGTCAGAAGTTTACATACACCTTAGCCAAATACATTTAAACTGTTTTTCACAATTCCTGACATTTAATTCTAGTAAAAAATTCCCTGTGTTAGGTCAGTTACGATCACCACTTTATTTTAAGAATGTGAAATGTCAGAATAATAGTAGAGAGAATGATTTATTTCAGCTTTTAATTATTTAATCACATTCCCAGTGGGTCAGAAGTTTACATACACTCAAATAGTATTTGGTAGCATTGCCTTTAAATTGCTTAACTTGGGTCAAACGCTTAGGGTAGCCTTCCACAAGCTTCCCACAATAAGTTGAGTGAATTTTTGCACATTCCTCCTGACAGAGCTGGTGTAACTGAGTCAGGTGTGTAGGCCTCCTTGCTCGCACAAACTTTTTCAGTTCTGCCCACACATTTTCTATAGGATGGAGGTCAGGGCTTTGTGATGGCCACTCCAATACCTTGACATTTTGCCACAACTTTGGAAGTATGCTGGAATCATTGTCCATTTGGAAGACCCATTTGCGACCAAGCTTTAACATCCTGACTGATGTCTTAAGATGTTGCTTCAATATATCCACATCATTTTCCTTCCTCCTTGCTCACCAGTTCCTTTTGCATTAAAGCACCCACACAACATGATGCTGCCACCCCCGTGCTTCACGGTTGGGATGGTGTTCTTCGGCTTGCAAGCCTCCCCCTTTTTCCTCCAAACATAACGATGGTTATTATGGTCAAACAGTTCTATTTTTGTTTCATCAGACCAGAGGACATTTCTCCAAAAAGTAGAATCTTTGTCCCCATGTGCAGTTGCAAACTGTAGTCTTGCTTTTTATGGTGGTTTTGGAGCAGTGGCTTCTTCCTTGCTGAGTGACCTTTCAGGTTATGTCGATATAGGACTCGTTTTACTGTGGATATAGATATTTTTTTTCCTCCAGCATCGTCACAAGATCCTTTGCTGTTGTTCTGGGATTGATTTGCACTTTTCACATCAAAGTACGTTCATCTCTAAGAGTCCGAACACATCTCCTTCCTGAGCGGTATGACAGCTGCGTGGTCCCATGGTGAACGTGGTACCTTCAGGGGTTTGGAAATTGCTCTCAAGGATGAACCAGACTTGTGTGAGGTCTTGGCTGATTTCTTTTGATTTTCCCATGATCTCAAGCAAAGAGGCACTGAGTTTGAAGGTAGGCCTTGAAATACATCCACAGGTACACCTCCAATTGACTCAAATGATGTCAATTAGCCTATCAGAAACTTCTAAAGTCATTACATAATTTTCTGGAATTTTCCAAGCTGAGTCAATTTAGTGTATGTAAACATCTGACCTGCTGGAATTGTGATACAGTGAGTTATAGGTGAAATAATCTGTCTGCAAACAATTGTTGGAAAAATTACTTGTGTCATGCACAATGTAGATGTCCTAACTTGCGAAAACTATAGTTTGTTAACTTAGGGCTGAAATCCCGTTAACGGGATGATATGACAACAGCCAGTGAAGGACGCCAAATTCAAAACAACAGGACGTCGACCCGGCCCAGAAGCAGGAGCTCATGGAGCTCGGTGATCGGGTACATGGCGGTGTTCTCCGAGAAGCCGGGCTTCACGACCCTCATTGAACACCACGTCCGTACCTGGCCCGGGAAACAGTACGAAAGAGGCCATATCAGATTCCGGAGGCCCGAATAAAGGCCGGGAAACAGGAAGTGGAGGCTATGCTGAGGATGGGGGTTATTGAAGAGTCCCACAGTGCATGGTGCAGCCCCATCGTGTTGGTGCCCAAACTGGATGGTAGCCTCCGCTTCTGTAATTTCCGGGGTGTGAAATACATAAGCTTGTTCGACACTTGTTCGACGCCCATGCCGAGAGCGGACGAGCTCATCGACCGATTGGGAAAGGCCCGGTACATCAGCACCCTTGACCTGACCAAAGGATATTGGCAGCCTCCTCCCGGGAGAAGACGGCGTTTGACACCAGACGGATTGTATCAGTACCAGGTGTTCCTGTTCGGCCTCCACGGAGACCCCCCACATTCCAGTGACTGATGAACAGAGTGCTTCGACCCCACCAGCAGTACGCAGCAGCATATCTGGATGATATCATCATCCACAGTCAAGGTTGGGAAGAGCACCTGACGCACCTCCAGGCGGTGCTGGATGCGCTCAGACAATTCGGGTTGACCGCGAACCCCAAGAAATGCAAACTGGGTACCAGGAGAGGAAGGTTCACATGGTACGTGACTGGCCCGTTCCATGCACCAAGACACAGGTCAAGTCATTCCTGGGACTGGCAGGATACTATAGCCGGTTTATCCCCAACTTTGCGGCTATAGCTTCCCCCCTCACCGATCTAACCAGTGCCCACCCCCCGAAATTAGTGAAATGGACAGACGAGACAGAAGCGGCGTTCAGCTGTCTGAAGGAAGCGCTGTGCTCCCATCCGCTTCTCATAACGCCCGATTTCCAGGTGCCGATGATGGTCCAGACGGATGCATGTGATACGGAACAAGGGGCCGTTCTGTCCCAGATACACTATGGGGAGGAGCACCCCATCATGTACATCAGCCGAAAGCTGATACCTAGAGAAAAAAAGTACTCTATTGTTGAGAAAGAATGTCAAGCGGTGAAGTGGGCACTAGACATTCTCAAGTATTACCTGTTAGGTACCCACTTCCCCCTGGTCACGGACCATGCTCCCCTAGTCTGGATGGCCAGGGGAAAGGACACAAACGATCGGGTCACCAGGTGGTTCTTGTCCCTTCAACGCTTCTCTTTTTCTGTTGTGTAGGTCAGGGGCGAAGCATGGAATGCCCTATCGAGAAGGGAGACTTATGTCGCACTGATGACAATCCCCTCCAGACAGAGCTACGGGTGGGGGGGTAGCATATGTGATCGTAGTTTGTCTATTTTATTATCGATTAATTGTACGTTGGCGAATAGGACCGATGGTAAAGGTAGATTACCCTCTCTGCGACGTATCCTTACAAGGCACCCGGATCTTCGTCCACAATTCGTTCGTCTCTTTCTGCTGAAAATGACGGGGGCCTTGTCGGGCATCTGAAGTAAATCCTTCCCGTCCGACTCGTTGAAGGAAAAAGTATTCCTCCAGTATGGGGTGAGTAATCGCTGTCCTGACATCTAGAAGCTCTTTTCGGTTATAAGACACAGTGGCAGAAACATGTACAAAATTAATTACAAATAAGTCGAAAAAACATGCACAATTGGTTACGGAATTTTAAAACGGCAGCCATCTCCTTCGGCACCATTTTATAATAGTGGTTGACCACTGTTCCAGTGGTTTTAAACTTCTTAATTGTTGCACTAATTGGGGTAAGTGTACATTTGTTTGCCATTTTGTTGTACCCATTGCCTGACATATGAAAGTCAACAACCATTTGTCTATTTTCGTTTGGGAATCCTTTGCCTTTTCCCATGGTGATGGACAGATCATAGACACACAGTACATTGACACTGCCACACAAAACCCAAACACATTCACATACACACTTTTTTACACTAATCACTTGCGGCTGCTAGTCTGTTCTTTATTTTACTCTTATTATTATCTATCCTGAGGCCTAGTCACTTTACCCTACCTTCATGTACATATCTACCTCAAATACCTTATTATTATCTATCCTGATACCTAGTCACTTTACCCTGCATTCATGTACATATCTACCTCAAATACCTTGTACCTGTCACGTTCTGTCCATCATTCGTATGTGTTTTCCTTGTTTTAGTGTTGGTCAGGACGTGAGCTGGGTGGGCATTCTATGTTGTGTATCTGGTTTGTCTATTTCTATGTTTGGCCTGATATGGTTCTCAATCAGAGACAGGTGTTAGTCATTGTCTCTGATTGGGAACCATATTTAGGTAGCCTGTTTTGTGTTGGGTTTTGTGGGTGATTGTTCCTGTCTCTGTGTTTGTACCAGATAGGACTGTTTAGGTTTTCACTTTTCTTGTTTTATATAGTCGGTTCATGTATAGTCGTCTTTATTAAAAACATGAATAACCACCACGCTGCATTTTGGTCCGCCTCTCTTTCACCAGAAGAAAACCCTTACAGTACCTCTGCACATTGATCTGGTACTGGTACTTCCTGTATATAGCTCCACAGTGATCTGGTACTGGTACTTCCTGTATATAGCTCCACAGTGATCTGGTACTGGTACTTCCTGTAAATAGCTCCACAATGATCTGGTACTGGTACTTCCTGTATATAGCTCTACAGTGATCTGGTACTGGTACTTCCTGTATATAGCTCCACAGTGATCTGGTACTGGTACTTCCTGTATATAGCTCCACAGTGATCTGGTACTGGTACTTCCTGTATATAGCTCCACAGTGATCTGGTACTGGTACTTCCTGTATATAGCTCCACAGTGATCTGGTACTGGTACTTCCTGTATATAGCTCCACAGTGATCTGGTACTGGTACTCCCTGTAAATAGCTCTATTCTTGTGTATTTTATTTTATTCCTTGTGTTACTATTTTATTTGTATTATTTTAAACTCTGCATCGCTGGAAAGGACTCATAAGCAAGCAAGTCTACACCAGTTGTATTTGGAGCATGTGACAAATGCAATTAGACTTTATTTGACAAAGAGATTTTACAATTGCATTACCTCATTTTTATACCCCAGTGAAACAGGAAGCAATGGAAAGCCACAATACAGTTCCTTAAAATTAGATAAATTTTAAAAAGTAGAATGTTAATGCAGATTTAATTTTGTTCATTTTTATTTATAAGAATATTCAGGGGTGGCAACAATTTATGCATATTTAAATATATATATATAAATATATATATATATTACTTGTTAAACAAAATCTTTCTAACCTACAATAGAACTGTTGATTTACAAAAAGTAAATCAACAGTTTTTGGGTTAATTAATTATTGGTGTTAAAACCAATGGTTTAAAACATAAGCTTTTAAACGATCTTCTCAGAATGACTGTAATCCCCTGAAATCCAGCACTTTGCTATTATTAATGCTACACTGCTTCTATTTTCCATTATGTGTTTTAGCTGACAGTTAATGTAGGCCCATTGTTGATGTGTATTCCTGTCTGGATTAGAGAACTCTGAGGAAAACATAACGGCAACAACAACTAAAGTAGTTGCAGATTTTTATCTTAAAACGATGAACGGAGCATTTGCACAGCATACCTATCGTATACAAACTTTATATAACAGCCAGTGACCCATGTAGCAAGTCTGACAGAAATGATTTGGGTTTTCCTGTCATTACAAGCTTTTAAGGAAGTTGAAGCATTGACTGTCAGTCTGTCATATCTCAGTGAAACATTATCTTGATGAAAGCTAAATCTGTTTTTGGCTCATCCCTGAGTGCTCTCTAATCCTTGTTGTTTGTCCAACATAGTGCTATTTTCCTCTGATGCAACAGCGACACTACGGTTAACTTTAAATGTGAACAGTAGTAACAGCAATTTCAAGTCTACGTTCCAAAGTAACTCCTGCAAACAAATGCTTTTGAAGACAATATATCTGGGGTGAGTGGTCATTGCCACCTGACCCCAGGCATCATTAGGTGCCTCCTGATGTTCCCTGTTCCAATTAGTGTCTGTCAAAACCTTTGAAGTACTAATTACCACCCTTAACCCACCCTTGGCCTCCTCTCTCTGTATCTCCAGGTGTCTCGAGCTCCACCCCAATAACCTCCAAGCCCTCATGGCCCTGGCGGTGAGCCTGACCAACACGGGCATGAGGCAGGATGCATGCGAGGCATTGCTGCGCTGGCTCCGTCACAACTCCAAGTACAAGCACCTGCTGAAGGGCAAGAGCCACCTGGCGGGCTCCCCGGGCTCCCAACGTAGGATGTCTCGTGTCTCAACTGTGGGCAGATATGAGAGGTAGACTATAATGACTGGATAGGACTAGCATAGATCCCATAGGTGTATGGACTGGATAGGACTAGCATAGATCCCATAGGTGTATGGACTGGATAGGACTAGTATAGATCCCATAGGTGTACGGACTGGATAGGACTAGCATAGATCCCATAGGTGTATGGACTGGATAGGACTAGTATAGATCCCATAGGTGTATGGACTGGATAGGACTAGCATAGATCCCATAGGTGTACGGACTGGATAGGACTAGCATAGATCCCATAGGTGTATGGACTGGATAGGACTAGTATAGATCCCATAGGTGTACGGACTGGATAGGACTAGCATAGATCCCATAGGTGTATGGACTGGATAGGACTAGCATAGATCCCATAGGTGTACGGACTGGATAGGACTAGCATAGATCCCATAGGTGTATGGACTGGATAGGACTAGCATAGATCCCATAGGTGTACGGACTGGATAGGACTAGCATAGATCCCATAGGTGTAAGTAAGTGCATTCTCATTTGTGGGACAACATTACAGGATGACTGTACAATGTGGAGAAAGAGAAGAGATACAGGCCAATCAGGAGTAGCATGACATCCTAGAGTAAGTGTCAGGCGCCTTCATTGGACAGCTCTAAATCTGACATTCCATTACTTTTTTTTAAGCAAATGGCTGGCACGATCTCTCTGTCCTTTACAGTCTTTTAGCCTGAGCACCGTGACAATATTACACAATGGCTCATTGATGCATATTTTATGCTATGGTGTGCTTTATGTTGCACACTCAGTTATGATATCTTTAGCCAGGCCGTTTTAGAAACTAATTTGTTTCAGTGTAATGACTATTGCCCCTGTCATCGACGAAAGGAAAAGTTATTTCAAGGTCTTTCATGCACAGCTGGTCTGGGTGTCATTTTATTGCCGATTAAGCAAGCTTGCTCTCACGTATTCATCGTCAAACAACCGCAATTCAGGGGTTCTCCTTCCTTTTTACTTTAAAGGTAGTGCTTGTAGGTGTCACATGAGGAGAAAATAACTTTATCAGTTAATAAATTATCCCCTTTATAGGAAAGGCAGGATTTTATAATGTTGTATGTTTTTCCCTCAACACCACATTCTATCAATTTGTTTTGCAGGTCCTCATGACAAATTGAGTCAAAAGCTTTTTTGAAATCAACAAAGCATGAGAAGACTTTGTTTTGGTTTGTTTGCTTGTCAATTAGGGTATGCAGGGTGAAAACGTGATCTGTTGTACAGTCATTTGGTAAAATGGCAATTTGACATTTGTTCAGTACATTGTTTTCACTGCAGAAATGTACAAGTCTTGTAAGGGGTGCGTAACTGGTGGCAGGGAAGTCAGACGCAGGAGAGCAGAACTAGGTAATAGCTGGAGCAGTTTAATTGCAAAACCAATGGCATAAAGAAATAACAAACATGGGTACAAAACCCGAACCGCACCAGTAAACATGTGCACAAGCACTTACAACAAACAATTACACACAAAGACATGGGGGGAACAGAGGGTTAAACACACAACTATTAATGAGGGAAATTAAAACCAGGTGTGTTGGAAAACAAAACAAAACAAGTGGAAAATGAAAAGTGGATCGACGATGGCTAGAAGACCGGTGACGCCAACCGGTGATGCCGACCGGTGACGCTGACCGCCGCCCAAACAAAGAGAGGAACCGACTTCGGTAGAAGTCGTGACAAGTCTGCTGTTAATGATAATATATATATATATAAAAAAATATATGCCATTTAGCAGACGCTTTTATCCAAAGCGACTTACAGTCATGTGTGCATACATACATGTGTGCATACATGATTTCCCCAAGGTTGCTGTTGACGCATATCCCACAGTAGTTATTGTGGTCAAATTTGTCTCTACTTTTGTGGAATGTGGTGAGCAGTCCTTGGTTCCAAATATTGGGGAATATGCCAGAGCTGAGGAAGATGTTAAAGAGTTTAAGTATAGCCAATTGGAATGTGTGGTCTGTATATGTTATCATTTCATTTAAGATGCCATCAACCCCACAGCAATGGACATTAAACCGGTGGAAATCTGTCCTTTGGTCTTGAACATCATCGTCACTTCCTGTTGTACGCGGAACGAAGAAGAGCTTGGTTTTGTTTGTTTGGAAAGTTTGTTGGAAAGTTTGTTGTTTAGAAGTATATTGGTAAGTTCTTGGTAGCTACTTAGCTTCTTATGTTGGATACCGCGACACAGTTGGCATCAGTTGTTGGGACTGCTTGTATCTTCCCATTGATCCTGCCGACAAAGGACGGGTCTGAGGAGCTAATTGGTGTCACAGCTAGCCTAGCTGCTAGCTAGATGGACATCAAGCTAGCCTAGCTGATAGCTAGCTGGACATCAAGCTAGCGAGGTGTTCTTGAATGCAGCCCGCGACGAGGTTAGTCATTGTGGCTGGAACCGCAGATTGTCCCGGGTTTGTGGCTGTCTAGATCCCTGCTGTTTGTTGTTTTCAATTTTCCCCATGATCTGCCTTGTCTGGAACTGCGGGGAGTAACAGCCTAACCAACATTGCTACCACGACAAAGACCAAAGCTGGCGGGAGTACCGTTAAGAACAGTGGTTGCCAGTGGTGTCTCTCTATCACACGTGAAGGATCTTTTAAACAAACAAAAAGATACCTATAAGCAGTTGTTACAACAACAAGAAAATAGTTGAAAGTGCAGGTCCTCACCAGACATCACCAGCAACAACGTCGCTATGGGCACAAACCCACCGTCGCTGGACCAGACAGGACTGGCAAAAAGTGCTCTTCACTGACGAGTTGCGGTTTTGTCTCACCAGGGGTGATGGTCAGATTCGCGTTTATCTTCGAAGGAATGAGCTTTACACCGAGGCCTGTACTCTGGAACGGGATCGATTTGGAGGTGGAGGGTCTGTCATGGTCTCGGGTGGTGTGTTACAGCATCATCGGACTGAGCTTGTTGTCATTGCAGGCAATCTCAACACTGTGCGTTACAGGGAACAAATCCTCCCTCATGTAGTACCCTTCCTGCAGGCTCATCCTGACATGACCCTCCAGCATGACAATGCCACCAGCCATACTGCTCGTTCTGTGCATGATTTCCTGCAAGACAGGGATGTCAGTGGTCCGACATGGCCAGCGAACAGCCCGGATCTCAATCCCATTGAGAACGTCTGGGACCTGTTGGATCGGAGGGTGAGGGCTAGGGCCATTCCCCCCAGAAATGTCCGGGAACTTGTAGGTGCCTTGGTGGAAGAGTGGGGTAACATCTCACAGCAAGAACTGGCAAATCTGGTGCAGTCCATGATGAGGAGATGCACTGCAGAACTTAATGCAGCTGGTGGCCACACCAGATACTGACTGTTACTTTTGATTTTGACCCCCCTTTGTTTAGGGACACATTATTCCATTTCTGTTAGCCACATGTCTGTGAAACTTGTTCAGTTTATGTCTCAGTTGTTGAATCTTATGTTCATACAAATAGTTACACATGTTAAGTTGGCTGAAAATAAACGCAGTTGACAGTGAGAGGATGTTTCTTTTTTTCTGAGTTTATATCCGTACCCATTGGATGCAGTGATCACAATATAGTGGCTATATCTAGGAAAGCCAAAGTGCCAAAAGCTGGGCCTAAAATAGTGTATAAGAGATCATACAAAAGATTTTGCTGTGACTCTTATGTGGATGCTGTTAAAAATATTTGTTCGTCTGATGTGATTAATGAGGAGTATCCAGATGCTGCACTTGATGAATTTATGAAATTGCTTCTTCCAATTATTTATAAACATGCACCTGTTAAAACTTCTTATGGCTGCAATCTCGTTAACGGGAGCGATATGACAACAGCCAGTCAAAGTGCAGGGCGCCAATTTAAAAACATCAAAAATCTCATAATTAAAATTTCTCAAACATACATGTATCTCATACCATTTTAAAGCTATTAAATCTAATCTCGTTGTTAATTTAATTTAATCCGATTTCAAATATGCTTTACAGCAAAAGCACGACAAACGATTATGTTAGGACACCACATAGCCACAGAAAAACACAGCAGTTTTTCCAGCAAAAGATTTTCCAGCCAGTCACAAAAACCACACATAGAGATAAAATTAATCACTAACCTTTGATGATCTTCATCAGATGACACTCATAGGACTTCATGTTACACAATACATGTATGTTTTGTTTGATAAAGTTAATATTTATCAAAATATGAGTTTACATTGGCATCACTAGTTCCAAAAACATCCAGTGATTTTGCATAGCCACATCATTCAACAGAAATACTCATCATAGATGTAGATGATAATACAAGTTATACACATGGAATTATAGATATACCTCTCCTTAATGCAACCGCTGTGTCAGATTTTTTTTAAACTTTACGAAAAAAGAAACCCATGCAATAATCTGAGACGACGCTCAGAAGTAAAAATCACAATAGCCACAACGATGGTGTCAACATAAACAAGAAATTACATGATAAACATTCCCTTACCTTTAATGATCTACATCAGAAAGCACTCCAGGAATCCCAGGTCCACAATAAATGTTTGTTTTGTTCGATAACATCCGTTATTTATGTCCAAATACCTTCTTTTGTTAGCGTGTTTGGTATACATATCTAAACGCTCATTCTGGTCAGCGTTACATCGGACAAAAACAGAAATGGGCAGAAAGACAAATTCAACTCCACCTTTCACCGAATCAGATGGCTTATTTATCACAAAACCATTTGATGTTGCCAATTATTTTTATGATTATTTAATTGGCAATGTGGGCAAACTTAGGCAGGAAATGCCAACAACTAACAGTGAGCAATTATATTAATGTATAAAAAAAAACAAATAATGAAAGAAAAGGAGTGCAAGTTTGAATTTTGTAAAGTTAGCATGGGAGAAGTGGAAAACCCCTTAACAAAGAGTTGCAGTCTGTTTTGGAATGGGTGGCCAGTAATAAACTGGTCCTGAACATCTCTAAAACTAAGAGCATTGTATTTGGTACAAATCATTCATTAACCTCTCTTGGGTATGTGGGACGCTAGCGTCAGTGAGATAGCAGAGCGCCAAATTCAAATACAGAAATACTCATTATAAAAATTCAGAAAAAAACATATTTCACATAGGTTTAAAGATGAACTTCTTGTGAATCCAACCACGGTGTCAGATTTTAAAAAAAAAAGGTTTACGGCGAAAGCATACCGTACTATTATTTGAGAACATAGCTCAGCAGACAAATCATTACAAACAGTAACCAGCCAAGTAGAAGAGTTACACATGTCAGAAATAGAGAGAAAATTAATCCCTTACCTTTGATGATCTTCATATGGCTGCACTCAAAAGACATTCATTTACTCAATAAATGTTCCTTTTGTTCGATAAAGTCTCATTATATCCGAAAAAACCTCCGTTTTGCTCACACGTTTTATTCAGTAATCCACAGGCTCAAACGCAGTCAAAACAGGCAGACAAAAAAAACTAAATTGTATTAGTAAAGTTCATAGAAACATGTCAAACAATGTTTATATTCAATCCTCAGGTTGTTTTTAGCCTAAATAATCGATAATATTTCAACCGGACAATAACGTCATCAACATAAAAAGTAAACAAGAAAGGCACGCTCTCAGGATTGCTCATGAAAAAGCTCTGTGACACGGCAGGGTCCACACATTCAGACTGCTCTTACTCCTTCATTTTTCAGAATACAAGCCTGAAACCATTTATAAAGACTGTTGACATCTAGTGGAAGGCATAGGAACTGCAATTTGAGACCTAATTCAATGGATGTAATGGCATTGAATAGAAAACTACAAAACAAAACAAAAAACTACTTCCGGAATGGATTTTTCTTAGGTTTTTGCCTGCCAAATCAGTTCTGTTATACTCACATACACTATTTTAACAGTTTTGGAAACTTTAGAGTGTTTGCTATCCAAATATACCAGTTATATGCATATCATATCTTCTGGGCCCGAGTAGCAGGCAGTTTAATTTGCGAGGTCTATCCGTAATAAAGAGATGCTCTGCTTTTTTGACACCACACTCCAAAAAGCAAGTTCTGCAGGCTCTAGTTTAGTCTAATCTTGATTATTGTCCAGTCATGTGGTCCAGTGCTGCAAGAAAATACCTAGCTAAGCTGCAGCTAGCCCAGAACAGAGCGGCACGTTTTGCTCTTCATTGTAATCAGAGGGCTAATATTAAAACTATGCATGCCAGACTCTTTTGGCTCAGAGTTGAGGAGAGACTGACTGCATCACTTTTTCTTTTTATAAGACACATTATTGTGTTGAAAATCCCAAATTGTTTGCAGTCACGTTAAACACAGCTCTGACACACACATTTATCCCACCAGACATGCCACCAGGGGTCTTTTCATAGTCCCTAAATCCAGAACAAATTCAAGAAAACGTACAGTATTATATAGAGCCCTTATTGCATGGAACTTCCTTCCATCTCACATTGCTCCAATAAACAGCAAAACTGGTGTCAAAAACAGATAAAGCAACACCTCACGGCACAACGCCTCTCCCCTATTTAACCGAGATAATGTGTGTATGCATTGATATGTAGGCCAAGTGTGCCTTTTTTTAAATGTATGTAGTTCTGTCCTTGAGCTGTTCTTGCCTAATGATGTTCTGTATTATGCAATTCTGTATTATGTTTCATGTTTTGTGTTGGACCCCAGGAAGAGTAGCTTCTGCTTTTGCAACAGCTAATGGGGATCCTAATAAAATACCAAATACCAAATACCACAGGCTTTTTTGGGTTGGGGGGTTTGTATTTTGTCCTGTAGTTCATTCAATGTAATTGGAGAATCCAGAGTGTTCTGGTAGTCTTTAATAGTTGATTCTAAGTTTTGCTATTTGTTTGTTTTGTTATAGAGACAAAAAGATTGGAGAAGTGGTTATCCATACATTTTTTTTTGAGTTTTCCAATTTTCCCAGAAGTGGTTAGATTCATGGATTCTTCAATTACATTGAGCAGATTTATGACATGCTGTTCCTTCTTCTTCAGTAGTGTATTTCTGTATTGTTTTAGTGATTCACCATAGTGAAAGTGTATTGTTTTAGTGATTCACCATAGTGAAGGTGTATTGTTTTAGTGATTCACCATAGTGAAGGTGTATTGTTTTAGTGATTCACCATAGTGAAAGTGTATTGTTTTAGTGATTCACCATAGTGAAAGTGTATTGTTTTAGTGATTCACCATAGTGAAAGTGTATTGTTTTAGTGATTCACCATAGTGAAGGTGTATTGTTTTAGTGATTCACCATAGTGAAGGTGTATTGTTTTAGTGATTCACCATAGTGAAGGTGTATTGTTTTAGTGATTCACCATAGTGAAAGTGTATTGTTTTAGTGATTCACCATAGTGAAGGTGTATTGTTTTAGTGATTCACCATAGTGAAGGTGTATTGTTTTAGTGATTCACCATAGTGAAAGTGTATTGTTTTAGTGATTCACCATAGTGAAGGTGTATTGTTTTAGTGATTCACCATAGTGAAGGTGTATTGTTTTAGTGATTCACCATAGTGAAGGCGTATTGTTTTAGTGATTCTCCATAGTGAAGGCGTAGGCTCAGGTTTTTTCTGGGGGTTGGATATATACTTTTAAAAATTCTTAGAAGGGATTGAATTGGTTGTTGCCTATTTGTTGTTGCCACTATTTTCCTTCCATCTATACCATTTCTTCATATTATTCAGTTCCTTTGGCTTTGATGCCTCATGATTGAGCATAGCTCTGTTGAAGTGGAGTGTGATTTTGCTGCCCTCTGACAGTGGACTGACTGTGAACGCTTTGAGAGACTCTGGGTTTGAGGTCAGTGATAAAGTATACGACAGTACTACTGCCAAGAGATGAGCTATAGGTGTACCTACCGTAGGAGTTCCCTCAAACCTACCATTGACTATGTACATACCCAGGATGTAACAGAGCTATAGGTGTACCTACCGTAGGAGTTCCCTCAAACCTACCATTGACTATGTACATACCCAGGATGTAACAGAGCTATAGGTGTACCTACCGTAGGAGTTCCCTCAAACCTACCATTGACTATGTACATACCCAGGATGTAACAGAGCTATAGGTGTACCTACCGTAGGAGTTCCCTCAAACCTACCATTGACTATGTACATACCCAGGATGTAACAGAGCTATAGGTGTACCTACCGTAGGAGTTCCCTCAAACCTACCATTGACTATGTATATACCCAGGATGTAACAGAGCTATAGGTGTACCTACCGTAGGAGTTCCCTCAAACCTACCATTGACTATGTACATACCCAGGATGTAACAGAGCTATAGGTGTACCTACCATAGGAGTCCCCTCGAACCTACCATTGACTATGTACATACCCAGGATGTAACAGAGCTATAGGTGTACCTACCATAGGAGTCCCCTCGAACCTACCATTGACTATGTACATACCCAGGATGTAACAGAGCTATAGGTGTACCTACCATAGGAGTCCCCTTGAACCTACCATTGACTATATACATACCCAGCGTCCGACAGAGCTGCAGGAGTTGTGACCCGTTTTTTGTTGGTTATGTTGTCATAGTTGTGCCGAGGAGGGCATCAGGGGGAGGGAATGCTGCCACCTCCAGGCAGGTGTTTGTCCCCCTGTGTGCTGAGGGTGTCAGTTTCTTGTCCAGTTCTGGAATTTAGGTCACCACAGACTAGTATATGTCCCTGAGCCTGGAAATGGTTGATCTCTAGGATGGAGAAGCTGTCATTGTTAAAGTATGGGGATTCTATTGGGGGGGGATATAGGTAGCACACATGTGGACATTTCTCTGTTGTGATAATTTCCTTATTCTTTTCCAAATATAAAATGTTCCTGTTTTTACCAATTTAATAGAGAGGGTTAGGTCTGGTCTATAACAAATTAGCATACCCCCTGAGTCTCTTCCCTGTTTCACACCTGGTAGTTAGGTGGATGGGACTACCAGCTCTCTGGGGAGCAACCAGTGGGTCCGGCTCCTTTATACCATGTTTCTTGTAGGATGACAATGTCTGTATTTCCAATTTCTTTGATGAAGTCTGAGTTTCTGCTTTTTAGGCCAAAGGCAGATGACCTCAGACCTTGTATATATTCCAGGATGAGATAGTAAAAGCTTTGTGTTCCATAGTGTCTAGTGCTGATCCTCAACACGGGGGCCCCACAAGGGTGCGTTCTGAGCCCTCTCCTGTACTCCCTGTTCACCCACGACTGCGTGGCCACGCACGCCTCCAACTCAATCATCAAGTTTGCGGACGACACAACAGTGGTAGGCTTGATTACCAACAACGACGAGACGGCCTACAGGGAGGAGGTGAGGGCCCTCGGAGTGTGGTGTCAGGAAAATAACCTCACACTCAACGTCAACAAAACTAAGGAGATGATTGTGGACTTCAGGAAACAGCAGAGGGAACACCCCCTATCCACATCGATGGAACAGTAGTGGAGAGGGTAGCAAGTTTTAAGTTCCTCGGCATACACATCACAGACAAACTGAATGTCCACTCACACTGACAGCGTCGTGAAGAAGGTGCAGCAGCGCCTCTTCAACCTCAGGAGGCGGAAGAAATTCGGCTTGTCACCAAAAGCACTCACAAACTTCTACAGATGCACAATCGAGAGCATCCTGGCGGGCTGTATCACCGCCTGGTACGGCAACTGCTCCGCCCTCAACCGTAAGGCTCTCCAGAGGGTAGTGAGGACTGCACAACGCATCACCGGGGGCAAACTACCTGCCCTCCAGGACACCTACACCACCCGTTGTTACAGGAAGGCCATAAAGATCATCAAGGACATCAACCACCCGAACCACTGCCTGTTCACCCCGTTATCATCCAGAAGGCGAGGTCTGTACAGGTGCATCAAAGCTGGGACCGAGAGACTGAAAAACAGCTTCTATCTCAAGGCCATCAGACTGTTAAACAGCCACCACTAACATTGAGTGGCTGCTGCCAACAACTGTCATTGACACTGACCCAACTCCAGCCATTTTAATAATGGGAAATGATGTAAATATATCACTAGCCACTTTAAACAATGCTACCTTATATAATGTTACTTACCCTACATTATTCATCTCATATGCATATGTATATACTGTACTCTACATCATCGACTGCATCCTTATGTAATACATGTATCACTAGCCACTTTAACTATGCCACTTTGTTTACTTTGTCTACACACTCATCTCATATGTATATACTGTACTCGATACCATCTACTGTATGCTGCTCTGTACCATCACTCATTCATATATCCTTATGTACATATTCCTTATCCCCTTACACTGTGTATAAGACAGTAGTTTTGGAATTGTTAGTTAGATTACTTGTTGGTTATCACTGCATTGTCGGAACTAGAAGCACAAGCATTTCGCTACACTCGCATTAACATCTGCTAACCATGTGTATGTGACAAATAAAATTTGATTTGATTTGATGATTTGTTTTGTTTGGTTTAGGCCCAGACCATCACAGTAGGTGTGAGCAGAGCATGTTGAGCATCTGTTTCATACCTCTTAGGTCGCAGGATGGGGCTTGGGCCTTCTGCTTTGCTCACGGCCTGGGCATATTTCCTGCTGTCATGTTGAGGTCCTTGCTGCAGGGTTGAGGGGCATGGGGTGGGCAGAAGGGGCATAGGGCTGAGGGGGGCAATGATCAACAAGCAAGTTGACAGAACTTGAAGAATAAAAAAATAAATAATGGGCAAATACTGTACAATGCAGATGTGTAAAGCTCTTCGAGACTATTATCCAAACGACTCATAGCTGTAATCGCTGCCAAATGTGATTATAATTTGTATTGAGTCAGGGTGTTGAATTTTTGTATTTAGTTTTATTTCACCTTTATTTAACCAGGTAGGCTAGTTGAAAACAAGTTCTCATTTACAACTGCGACCTGGCCAAGAATAAAGCAACGCAGTTCGACACATACAACAACACAGAGTTACACACGGAATAAACAAAATATATAGTCAATAATACAGTAGAAAAAGTCTATATACAGTGAGTGCAAATGAGGTAAGATAAGGGAGTTAAAGGCAATAAATAGGCCATGGTGGCGAAGTAATTACAATATACCAAACAAACACTGGAGTGATTGATGTGCAGAAGATGAATGTGCAAGTAGAGATACTGGGGTGCAAAGGAGCAAGATAAATAAATACAGTATGGGGATGAGGTAGTTGGATGGGTTATTTACAGATGGCCTATGTACAGGTGCAGTGATGTGTGAGCTGCTCTGACAGCTGGTGCTTAAAGCTTGTGAGGGAGATGTGAGTCTACAGCTTCAGTGATTTTTGCAGTTCGTTCCAGTCATTGGCAGCAGAGAACTGGAAGGAAAGGCTGCCAAAGGAGGAATTGACTTTGGGGGTGACTAGTAAGATATACCTGCTGGAGCGCGTGCTATGGATGGGTGCTGCTATGGTGACCAGTGAGCAGAGATAAGACGGGGCTTTACCTAGCAGAGACTTGTTGATGACCTGGAGCCAGTGGGTTTGGCGATGAGTATGAAGCGAGGGTGACAAAACGGATGGCACTGTGATAGACTGCATCCAATTTGTTGAGTAGAGTGTTGGAGGCTATTTTGTAAATGACATTGCCGAAGTTGAGGATCGGTAGGATGGTCAGTTTTACGAGGGTATGTTTGGCAGCATGAGTGAAGGATGCTTTGTTGCAAAATAGGAAGCCGATTCTAGATTTAATTTTGGATTGGAGATGCTTAATGTGAGTCTGGACGGAGAGTTTACAGTCTAACCAGACACCTAGGTATTCGTAGTTGTCCACATATTCTAAGTCAGAACCGTCCAGAATAGTGATTCGGAACGGGCGGGCAGGACCGGGCAGCGATCGGTTGAAGAGCATGCATTTAGTTTTACTTGCATTTAAGAGCAGTTGGAGGCAACGGAAGGAGAGTTGTATGGCATTGAAGCTCGTCTGGAGGTTAGTTAACAGTGTCCAAAGAAGGGCCAAGAGTATACAGAATGGTGTCGCCTGTGTAGAGGTGGATCTGAGAATCACCAGCAGCAAGAGCGACATCATTGATGTATACAGAGAAGAGAGTTGGCCCGAGAATTGAACCCTGTGGCATCCCCATAGAGACTGCCAGAGGTCCAGGCAATAGGCCCTCCAATCTGACACACTGAACTCTATCAGAGAAGTAATTGGTGAACCAGGTGAGGCACTCATTTGAGAAACCAAGGCTGTCGAGTCTGCCGATAAGAATGTTGTGATTGACAGAGTCGAAAGCCTTGGCCAGGTCGATGAATACGGCTGCACAGTAATGTCTCTTATCGATGGCGGTTATGATATTGTTTAGGACCTTGAGCGTGGCTGAGGTGCACCCATGACCAGCTCTGAAACCAGATTGCATAGCGGAGAAGGTACGGCGGGATTCGAAATGGCTGGTAATCTTTTTGTTAACTTGGCTTTCGAAGAACTTAGAAAGGCAGGGTAGGATAGGTCTGTAGCAGTTTGTGTCTAGAGTGTCTCCCCCTTTTGAAGAGGGGGATGATCGCGGCAGCTTTCCAATCTTTGGGAATATCAGACGATATGAAAGGGGTTGAACAGGCTATTAATAGGGGTTATAGTGTGAATAGGGTGTGAATATAGTGTGAATAGGGTGTTGCCAGGGTTTGTTTGATGTCCTATTAGCTGGTTGAGATGTGGCTGGTGATGCTGTGGTCTGGGTGTAGGTCCTCTTGGCGTGGGTTCTCTCTATGCAGGTTCTTCAGGAGGGGGTCTCGCTGGTCTGGGCGGGGCGTCCGTTGCTCTGTTGCTCCTGTGTGAGGTGCTATGGCTACGGTTTAGGGTGACGTCCTTCAGGGTCCTGGCAAAAGTTGGGATTTCTGCTTTGTAGAGGTGGACCTGGTCGTAAAGGCTGTTCAAGTCCAGGGTAGAGTGGTGGGCCAGGTAGACATTAGGTATTGAGGCACAGTCTCGTGAAATGCTTGCATTCACCCACTGTATGGTGGCAGCAGGTTGGAGGTAACCTTTTCAATCACTCCCTTGAGTGCTGTGGCCACCCTTTCCTGCTGGGCCCTCAGGTCATTTGTGCCTGTGTTAATTATGATGTGGCTGGGGGACCCTATTCTGTCCTCTGACAACAGCTCCAGGGCATGCCTTGTGTTTGCGAAAAAGTTTATCCTCTCGAATGTATTTGCCATTTGAGTCAATGAGGAGCAAAATCTCTGGCTTTTGTGTGTCCTCAGTGGATGTGTGTGCGTTGTCAAGAGAGCTATCAGGGGAGCTGACAGGGGGGCTGGTAGGAGGGGGTGGGGTCTGTTGGGTTGGTGCGTCCTGCGTTGTGTGTCCTATCGTTGTGTTGTGGTCCGGGTCTGAGGTGGGCTGTTCTGCTGGATTCTCTGGGGGAGTGTCCTGCTCTCTGTCACACCTCAGGTTTCTCGCCTCTTCATTCAGTGCCATGGGTGCCTCTAAGTTCTTTCACCCCAGTCCGTAGAGCAGCCAGCTCTCCCAGACAGCCGTCCATCTCTACCTTCCGCCCGCCGGGCCTTGTTGAGGGGGGTGTTGGTCTGTTTTGTGGGTTTGTTCTGTCTGGATTTTGTGGATTAGCTCAGAGAGCCACCATGTCTCTCTCCAGCTCTGTGAATTAATCCCTCTCAAAGATGGAGGAGCAGTGCAGTTGTGGGATCTAGGGTGTGTTCTGTGCTGGAGGGAGGGGAGGTGACTATCCTTGTCTGCAGGACAGTTTGAAGAGGGTGGGGGAGTCGTCACCGAGAGAGAGCTTTTCCTGCTGTGCTTTCTCTTTGATCCCGTAATAGTCCTGCTGGAACTGCATGAGGATGCCCTGCACCATTAATGTCCCAGACACATTGACAGAGGTTGTTTTAATTTCCTCAATGTCTAGTATTTTGAGTTTCCACCCTGGGCCAGTACTCTCTCTCTCTCTCTTGTCATAGGGGTAGCGTGCTCTTATAGCACTGTGCCATGCCAGGGGATGGTCTGTGTTGAACATTAAGTCGCTTACGTTCTCCTCTTTGTAGCGGTCAGCAAATAGTGTTGCTGGACTGTGTTGTAATGACCACTGCACAGGTATAAGCCACGGGGGCTTCAAAAGCCTCTGCATTTGGGTGGGAGGCGCTGTGAAACTCTCCTGGCATTGTTAGGCTCGAGAATTTTCACACCTCTCACTTCAGTGCTAATTGAAGTTGCAGCCAGGTCAGTTCTGTCCTAGCAGTTTGGTAGCTTAGTAGCCTTTTTATAACAAAATTGTTCTCTCTCACGCTCTACTCTCAGTCCTTTGTGTCTCTACTCTCAGTCCAGTGTGTCTCTACTCTCAGTCCAGTGTGTCTCTACTCTCAGTCCAGTGTGTCTCTACTATCACTCCAGTGTCTCTACTCTCAGTCCAGTGTCTCTACTCTCTACTCTCAGTCCAGTGTGTCTCTACTCTCAGTCCAGTGTCTCTACTCTCTACTCTCAGTCCAGTGTGTCTCTACTCTCAGTCCAGTGTGTCACTACTATCAATTCAATTATCAATTCAATTATCAATTCAAGGGCTTTATTGGCATGGGAAACATGTGTTAACATTGCCAAAGCAAGTGAGGTAGACAACATACAAAGTGAATATATAAAGTGAAAAACAACAAAAATGAACAGTAAACATTACACATACAGAAGTTTCAAAACAGTAAAGACATTACAAATGTCATATTATATATATATATATATACAATGTACAAATAGTTAAAGGACACAAGATAAAATAAATAAGCATAAATATGGGTTGTATTTACAATGGTGTTTGTTCTTCACTGGTTGCCCTTTTCTCGTGGCAACGGGTCACAAATCTTGCTGCTGTGATGGCACACTGTGGAATTTCACCCAGTAGATATGGGAGTTTTTCAAAATTGGATTTGTTTTCGAATTCTTTGTGGATCTGTGTGATCTGGGGGAAATATGTATCTCTACTATCACTCCAGTGTCTCTACTCTCAGTCCAGTGTCTCTACTCTCAGTCCAGTATCTCTACTCTCTGCTCTCAGTCCAGTGTCTCTACTCTCTACTGTCAGTCCAGTGTGTCTCTACTCTCTGCTCTCAGTCGTCTCTCTACTCTCTATAGACTCTCAGTCCAGTGTGTCTCTACTCTCTATAGACTCTCAGTCCAGTGTGTCTCTGCTCTCTATAGACTCTCAGTCCAGTGTGTCTCTACTCTCTATAGACTCTCAGTTCAGTGTGTCTCTACTCTCTATAGACTCTAAGTCCAGTGTGTCTCTGCGCTCTACTCTCAGACCAGTGTGTCTCTACTCTCTGTAGACTCTCAGTCCAGTGTGTCTCTACTCTCTATAGATTCTCAGTCCAGTGTGTCTCTACTCTCTATAGACTCTAAGTCCAGTGTGTCTCTGTGCTCTACTCTCAGTCCAGTGTGTCTCTACTCTCTATAGACTCTCAGTCTAGTGTGTCTCTACTATCACTCCAGTGTCTCTACTCTCAGTCCAGTGTCTCTACTCTCTACTCTCAGTCCAGTGTGTCTCTACTCTCTACTCTCAGTCCAGTGTCTCTACTCTCAGTCCAGTGTGTCTCTACTCTCAGTCCAGTGTCTCTACTCTCAGTCCAGTGTCTCTACTCTCTGCTCTCAGTCCAGTGTCTCTACTCTCAGTCCTGTGTCTCTACTCTCTACTCTCAGTCCAGTGTGTCTCTACTCTCAGTCCAGTGTGTCTCTACTCTCTACTCTCAGTCCAGTGTCTCTACTCTCAGTCCAGTGTGTCTCTACTGTCAGTCCAGTGTGTCTCTACTATCACTCCAGTGTCTCTACTCTCAGTCCAGTGTCCCTACTCTCAGTCCAGGGTCTTTACTCTCAGCTCTCAGTCCAGTGTCTCTACTCTCAGTCCAGTGTCTCTACTCTCTACTCTCAGTCCAGTGTCTATACTCTCTGCTCTCAGTCCAGTGTGTCTCTACTCTCAGTCCAGTGTCTCTACTCTCAGTCCAGTGTCTCTACTCTCAGTACAGTGTGTCTCTACTATCACTCCAGTGTCTCTACTCTCAGTCCAGTGTCTCTACTCTCAGTCCAGTGTCTCTACTCTCTGCTCTCAGTCCAGTGTCTCTACTCTCTATAGACTCTCAGTCCAGTGTGTCTCTACTCTCTATAGACTCTCAGTCCAGTGTGTCTCTACTCTCTATAGACTCTCAGTCCAGTGTGTCTCTACTCTCAGTCCAGTGTGTCTCTACTCTCAGTCCAGTGTGTCTCTACTATCACTCCAGTGTCTCTACTCTCAGTCCAGTGTGTCTCTACTCTCAGTCCAGTGTGTCTCTACTCTCTACTCTCAGTCCAGTGTCTCTACTCTCAGTCTAGTGTGTCTCTACTATCACTCCAGTGTCTCTACTCTCAGTCCAGTGTCTCTACTCTCTACTCTCAGTCCAGTGTGTCTCTACTCTCTACTCTCAGTCCAGTGTCTCTACTCTCAGTCCAGTGTGTCTCTACTCTCAGTCCAGTGTCTCTACTCTCAGTCCAGTGTCTCTACTCTCTGCTCTCAGTCCAGTGTCTCTACTCTCAGTCCTGTGTGTCTCTACTCTCAGTCCAGTGTGTCTCTACTCTCTACTCTCAGTCCAGTGTCTCTACTCTCAGTCCAGTGTGTCTCTACTGTCAGTCCAGTGTGTCTCTACTATCACTCCAGTGTCTCTACTCTCAGTCCAGTGTCCCTACTCTCAGTCCAGGGTCTTTACTCTCAGCTCTCAGTCCAGTGTCTCTACTCTCAGTCCAGTGCCTCTACTCTCTACTCTCAGTCCAGTGTCTATACTCTCTGCTCTCAGTCCAGTGTGTCTCTACTCTCAGTCCAGTGTCTCTACTCTCAGTCCAGTGTCTCTACTCTCAGTACAGTGTGTCTCTACTATCACTCCAGTGTCTCTACTCTCAGTCCAGTGTCTCTACTCTCAGTCCAGTGTCTCTACTCTCTGCTCTCAGTCCAGTGTCTCTACTCTCTATAGACTCTCAGTCCAGTGTGTCTCTACTCTCTATAGACTCTCAGTCCAGTGTGTCTCTACTCTCTATAGACTCTCAGTCCAGTGTGTCTCTACTCTCAGTCCAGTGTGTCTCTACTCTCAGTCCAGTGTGTCTCTACTATCACTCCAGTGTCTCTACTCTCAGTCCAGTGTGTCTCTACTCTGTCCAGTGTGTCTCTACTCTCTACTCTCAGTCCAGTGTCTCTACTCTCAGTCCAGTGTGTCTCTACTCTCAGTCCAGTGTCTCTACTCTCAGTTCAGTGTCTCTACTCTCTGCTCTCAGTCCAGTGTCTCTACTCTCTACTCTCAGTCCAGTGTGTCTCTACTCTCAGTCCAGTGTGTCTCTACTCTCAGTCCAGTGTCTCTACTCTCAGTCCAGTGTCTCTACTCTCAGTCCAGTGTGTCTCTACTGTCAGTCCAGTGTGTCTCTACTATCACTCCAGTGTCTCTACTCTCAGTCCAGTGTCCCTACTCTCAGTCCAGGGTCTCTACTCTCAGTCCAGTGTCTCTACTCTCTACACTCAGTCCAGTGTCTATACTCTCTGCTCTCAGTCCAGTGTGTCTCTACTCTCAGTCCAGTGTCTCTACTCTCAGTCCAGTGTCTCTACTCTCAGTACAGTGTGTCTCTACTATCACTCCAGTGTCTCTACTCTCAGTCCAGTGTCTCTACTCTCAGTCCAGTGCCTCTGCTCTCAGTCCAGTGTCTCTACTCTCTACTCTCAGTCCTGTGTGTCTACTCTCTACTCTCAGTCCAGTGTCTCTACTCTCAGTCCAGTGCCTCTGCTCTCAGTCCAGTGTCTCTACTCTCTGCTCTCAGTCCTGTGTGTCTACTCTCTACTCTCAGTCCAGTGTGTCTCTACTCTCAGTCCAATGTCTCTACTCTCAGTCCAGTGTGTCTCTACTCTCAGTCCAGTGTCTCTACTCTCAGTCCAGTGTGTCTCTACTCTCTGCTCTCAGTCCAGTGTCTCTACTCTCTACTCTCAGTCCAGTGTGTCTCTACTCTTAGTCCAGTGTCTCTACTCTCAGTCCAGTGTCTCTACTCTCTACTCTCAGTCCTGTGTGTCTACTCTCTACTCTCAGTCCAGTGTGTCTCTACTCTCAGTCCAATGTCTCTACTCTCAGTCCAGTGTGTCTCTACTCTCAGTCCAGTGTCTCTACTCTCAGTCCAGTGTCTCTACTCTCTGCTCTCAGTCCAGTGTGTCTCTACTCTCTATAGACTCTCAGTCCAGTGTGTCTCTACTCTCTATAGACTCTAAGTCCAGTGTGTCTCTGCGCTCTACTCTTAGTCCAGTGTGTCTCTGCGCTCTACTCTCAGTCCAGTGTGTCTCTACTCTCTATAGACTCTCAGTCCAGTGTGTCTCTACTCTCTATAGAGTCTAAGTCCAGTGTGTCTCTGCGCTCTACTCTCAGACCACTGTGTCTCTACTCTCTATAGACTCTCAGTCCAGTGTGTCTCTACTCTCTATAGACTCTCAGTCCAGTGTGTCTCTACTCTCTATAGACTCTCAGCCAGTGTGTCTCTGCTCTCTATAGACTCTCAGTCCAGTGTGTCTCTACTCTCTATAGACTCTCAGTCCAGTGTGTCTCTACTCTCTATAGACTCTCAGTCCAGTGTGTCTCTGCGCTCTACTCTCAGTCCAGTGTGTCTCTACTCTCTATAGACTCTCAGTTCAGTGTGTCTCTGCTCTCTATAGACTCTCAGCCAGTGTGTCTCTGCTCTCTATAGACTCTCAGTCCAGTGTGTCTCTACTCTCTATAGACTCTCAGTCCAGTGTGTCTCTACTCTCTATAGACTCTCAGTCCAGTGTGTCTCTACTCTCTATAGACTCTCAGTTCAGTGTGTCTCTGCTCTCTATAGACTCTCAGCCAGTGTGTCTCTGCTCTCTATAGACTCTCAGTCCAGTGTCTCTACTCTCTACTCTCAGTCCTGTGTGTCTACTCTCTACTCTCAGTCCAGTGTGTCTCTACTCTCAGTCCAATGTCTCTACTCTCAGTCCAGTGTGTCTCTACTCTCAGTCCAGTGTCTCTACTCTCAGTCCAGTGTCTCTACTCTCTGCTCTCAGTCCAGTGTGTCTCTACTCTCTATAGACTCTCAGTCCAGTGTGTCTCTACTCTCTATAGACTCTAAGTCCAGTGTGTCTCTGCGCTCTACTCTTAGTCCAGTGTGTCTCTACTCTCTATAGACTCTCAGTCCAGTGTGTCTCTACTCTCTATAGACTCTCAGTCCAGTGTGTCTCTACTCTCTATAGACTCTCAGTCCAGTGTGTCTGCCCACAGCTCTCTACTGCCTGAGGTGAAGGATCTGTTTCTGGAGGCAGCCCAGCACAACAGGGACACCGACCCGGACCTGCAGACGGGCCTGGGTGTGTTGTTCAACATTAGCGCGGAATTCAACAAAGCTGTGGAGGCCTTCAATGCTGCCTTGACGGTGCGGCCAGAGGTAAGATGGCAGTGTAAACACACAAACACTGATTGTCGATCTGACTGAGACGCACCGTACTGTCTCACAACACTGAAACACTGCATCTGACTGAGACGCACCGTACTGTCTCACAACACTGAAACACTGCATCTGACTGAGACGCACCGTACTGTCTCACAACACTGAAACACTGCATCTGACTGAGACGCACCGTACTGTCTCACAACACTGAAACACTGCATCTCACTGAGACGCACCGTACTGTCTCACAACACTGAAACACTGCATCTCACTGAGACGCACCGTACTGTCTCACAACACTGAAACACTGCATCTCACTGAGACGCACCGTACTGTCTCACAACACTGGAACACTGCATCTCACTGAGACGCACCGTACTGTCTCACAACACTGAAACACTGCATCTCACTGAGACGCACCGTACTGTCTCACAACACTGAAACACTGCATCTCACTGAGACGCACCGTACTGTCTCACAACACTGAAACACTGCATCTCACTGAGACGCACCGTACTGTCTCACAACACTGAAACACTGCATCTCACTGAGACGCACCGTACTGTCTCACAACACTGAAACACTGCATCTCACTGAGACGCACCGTACTGTCTCACAACACTGGAACACTGCATCTCACTGAGACGCACCGTACTGTCTCACAACACTGAAACACTGCATCTCACTGAGACGCACCGTACTGTCTCACAACACTGAAACACTGCATCTCACTGAGACGCACCGTACTGTCTCACAACACTGAAACACTGCATCTCACTGAGACGCACCGTACTGTCTCACAACACTGAAACACTGCATCTCACTGAGACGCACCGTACTGTCTCACTACACTGAAACACTGCATCCAAACTGGAGAGCTTTGAGCTGAGAAATCCAGTTTCATGAACTCCCATCTGATTCACCCTCCCTGCACTAGTATCTGCCTGGTGCAGCTTCAACCACTATCCTTTAACCCTGTTCCACAGCAGTGGCTGCTAAATCCACCCCCTCTACATTTGACTTGGTAATGCCCTCTCCCCTGCTGATAACTTAGTGCTGAATACAAGTGGAGATCATGATAGCTTGCTGCTTCGCACAAAAGGCTTGCTGCACCGTATCCCTGTATATGGTGATCTGCCCCCAGGTGGGACACACACAACCATGGAGTCAAGGACGGACGTAGTGATGTAACCGAACCATCCTCAAATGATCCTTGGAACTTAAGCTCTGCTTAGTTTTCACAGGGTGTGTTTTCACAGGGTGATAAAAAAGTGTGTAAAAACACCATCACACCACAGTACCTACATTACAGTAATTAACACACAAAACATACAGGGGAATAACTCGCATATGATGCACTCCTCTCATACATGTTATATTGTGTCGATTCCAAGGATGCCGTTTTTAATCGCAGACAAAATTCTACTTCATTTTATTTGCAAATCTTCTCTACCAAAGCAGGCACTGTTCCTTTCTGATTGGACTTCCCATTACAGTACACAACAATTAAAGCATTAGCAGTAGCATCTGATGGAAAACAATAAAAAAAAATCACACCCCAGTAACCTTACAACAAACATCTCAGTCGACAGTGGCTGGGTTCACAGACCGCAAACTGTCTGAAACCAAATGTCAAAACCAACCACTATCCAACATGTCACCATTCTGTTCCTCTGGCTTTGACTCCTACCCACTGTATGACCCCTCCAGGACTACCTGCTGTGGAACCGCCTGGGGGCCACGCTGGCTAACGGGGACCGCAGCGAGGAGGCGGTAGAGGCCTACACCCGAGCCCTGGAGCTCCAGCCGGGCTTCATTAGATCCCGTTACAACCTGGGCATCAGCTGCATCAACCTAGGAGCACACCGGTGGGTGAGCAGGGGGTTGAGGGGTGGGGGGTGGAGAAGGGTCTAACTAAGAGCCAGCTGGTGCTCTCTAAAACAGCACCTGGCACCGCAGCAGAGGGCTTTGAGTTTCTGCTCTGGTGGAGTCAGTGGAGTGAGGTGAGGTGGGGACACTGAGTAACATTGAGCCTAACAATGCCATCTCTTACAGTTCAACCAACTATAATGTTACAAGTAACAGCAAAGTCTCTGTTTGAAAACTTATCAAACACATTGGGCCTGAACCTAGTAACAGTCGCTTTAATGTAGGTAGCAAACTAATCACTAATGGTAGCAAACTAATCACATGGTTTTCCAACGGTCAAACCTTCCCTTTGTCTTTTAGGGAGGCGGCCAGTAACTTCCTAACAGCCCTGAGTCTGCAGAGGAAGAGCCGTAGTCAGCAGCTCTCGCAACAGGTCATGTCGGGGAACATCTGGGCCGCCCTGCGGATAGCCCTCTCCATGATGGACCAGCCGGAGCTCTTCCAGGCAGCCAACATCGGAGACTTGGACCTCCTCATGAAAGCCTTCAACCTGGACATGTGAGTGGAGATGGGCCTTGGAGACAAGTCTCTACTCTCCTACCAACAGGCCTTGGAGACAAGTCTCTACTCTCCTACCAACAGGCCTTGGAGACGAGCTTCTTCTCTCCTACCAACAGGCCTTGAAGACAAGTCTCTACTCTCCTACCAACAGGCCTTGGAGATGAGCCTCTTCTCTCCTACCAACAGGCCTTGGAGACGAGTCTCTTCTCTCCTACCAACAGGCCTTGGAGACGAGTCTCTTCTCTCCTACCAACAGGCCTTGGAGACGAGTCTCTTCTCTCCTACCAACAGGCCTGGGAGAAGAGTCTCTACACTCCTACCAACAGGCCTGGGAGAAGAGTCTCTACACTCCTATCAACAGGCCTGGGAGAAGAGTCTCTACACTCCTACCAACAGGCCTGGGAGAAGAGGCTCTACACTCCTACCAAATGCCAAAAACCCAAAGTGTACAGTTGGAAAGAGCTGTTTTGTCCAGTTAATGACGAGTGTGTGGTCTATTTTGGCGAGCACTACAACATCTTTACTACTCCTCAGTACCTCTGCAGTCTTCTTGAGTACTGCATGTGCTCGAAGAGTCTATTTTGCGATGGATTTGCACTGCAATTTGTGATTTCCCCGAAGAGCACAAGGACGGGCAAAGACTGTACAAGTAATGCCTTAGAGAACACAGTAATTAAAACTAACTCATTGGAACTGAGCAAGAGAGAGAAAGAGAAATACTGAGAATGCTTTTGCTGAACAGTGTTGAGGATTGACAAGAACGGTTTCCTCATCCAGATACTTTTAGAGTGTCCGGATTATCACACTGACCTAAAGGAAGGATTTAGTGAGTAAAATCAATAAAGACTACACCATACCATAAGCCGTGGGACTCGGAGACAGTTTTCAGCAGAGAATCAATATTCTTTTTTGGGGGGGGTTGGTTTTATCCTCTTTTCTGTGAGGAACAACACTGCATGGAAACTAAAGCATGTTCCTAAATGGATTCGGTGGCACTTGCCTGAACCTAAAAGCTTAGAACCTTTTTTCCTTACTTGGGACTCTGCACTTTGAAAAACAAACAGATCGTTTTCTCTTATCTTAATGAAACGAGACAGATTGTAAAAGCATTACCTTAAATGCATGCTAAAATGAAATTGATTTACACAATTTTTATGGCAACCAATGTAAGCCATTTTCAGATTCATTTTTGACTTCCTCGAATACCTGACATCCTCCGAATTCTTCACGTTTTGTGGTGTTTCCAGCTCCTCATTTCACTTTACCCTAACTGGTTTGAGAGAAGCACTCATTAGCTGGACAAGATGGACCCGTATTTTTCCCTCAGAGCTGGTAATGTACTTCACACGTGTCAGAAAACACTTCCTGTTTTGAATCTGTTCATGTTGGTGGTGATGGCTGGGATGACCTTTAAAACTATTCACTCAGGTCACATGACTAATGACTAAATCGAAGGATTAAGCGTGGTAGCGAATGGATTTTAGAGGCCTTACACTATTTTCTAGAATACAGAATCTTTATATGCTGTATTGTTTATCAAAGGCAGCACAAAGGCCACTTCGTTAAAGGTTATAAAACATGACAACAGCTCATGTCAGCTCACTGACTTGCCTAGTTAAATAAAGGTTAAATAAAATAAAAAAATTTAAAAATATCAATGTCAGCTTTACCTAGTTCACACAGTGACCTATCTACATGTTCCCATACAAGCATTTTATGTATGAGGATTTTTGCTATACTAATGAATGTCATACATAACAAAATGTTACCAAAATATTCCCTTGAAATAAAGCTAAAAGAACTATATCCTCTTATGAGAGACTACTACTCTACAATATTCCTACTATGAGAGAATTCTACTCTAAACACTATCCCTTTAAGTGTGCTTAGTCGCTAGATGGCTGAGTAGTGTGCTTAGTCGCTAGATGGCTGAGTAGTGTGCTTAGTCGCTAGATGGCTGAGTAGTGTGCTTAGTCGCTAGATGGCTGAGTAGTGTGCTTAGTCGCTAGATGGCTGAGTAGTGTGCTTAGTCGCTAGATGGCTGAGTAGTGTGCTTAGTCACTAGATGGCTGAGTAGTCTAGAAGCGTCACAGATGTTAGTTTGCATGTCACTCTGGAAAACACATGCCACCATCATATCCACCACGGTACTGTAGCAAGACAACCACTGTACTGTAGCATTGCACTGGCGTGTTAACCTGCCGGGCCTACTGTTCGAACGAACAAATGTGTTTGATTCAAGGATCCTATGCAAAAGGTCAAGTTTTATACTGCCATTTTTTTATTATACAATGTCCCTGCCTGAGTCAATGTCCCTGCCTGAGTCAATGTCCCTGGCTGAATCAATGGACCAAAAGGAAAAGTCTATCTTTGCTTTGAGAGAATGCTATCAGGGTCTGGCAGAGACACCATCACCATGACAATTAATCTCCCCAAAATTGTACCGCTTTGATGTCATGCATGGTTTGTATCAGCCAAGGGGATTGGGGAAATCTATGAGAAGACAAAAAAAACAACAACAAAAAAAGTTGGCCAGTTGCTGCTTTATGACTAAGAACTTTTCATTCTCCATTTAAGTTTATGGGTATTTAGGGAAAGGTTTGGCTCGTCAATGGGGCGAATAATTCCATGCAGACGAGAACACATGGAAACTGCCATTCACACTAGCCAAATCCTTCAGGTTTAGTAACCTTGGTGTGTGAAAAGGAGGTTAATTTCATTTCAAACTCATCTCCACACATTCGGTTGAGGCTGGCTTGTAGTGAGTGGTGGGGGGGGCTGTAATGTCAGATTCATGTTCTACTACTGCCATCTGCTGAAAATTTACTTTGAATTTCTCCTAAAGACGTTCTTGTTATGACACCATACCCAAATTCAAGTTTACAGAGTGGTCCCCTTGCTGGGTAAATGTAATTGAAAAACAGATTAATTTCTGTATTTTTTTGTATTGAATCTATTCCACTCAAATGATCTGAAAACGTAATGAATATTATTTTTCCACACAGGGAAATGGTTGGAACAGTCCAGTAGCAAACGCAAGAGGAGGAAAACAGAGAAGTCTTTTGTGTATGGAATCACTGTTGAAAACATCAAGGAGCCAGAGCCAACTGCAGAGACACAGCACATATGTGCACGCTGCTGGCAATCTGCATAGGAGGCTAGCTTTGAAGACCAGAAAACACATCGGCGGACTGTACAACGTCAAAGGCAACTGGGCCAACACGTTATGGCATCCTTCCATTTATTAATGAATTTCTGTTGCCCAACTACCCCAACAAGATGATATTGCTTCACAACCACCCAGCGAGCAAAGGAGGTTGAGATCTAGTTGTAACCAATCATGATCGTCACTGCGGTCATGATTGACTACGTCTTAGTGAGTCATAGAATGATGGCTGACAACTCTACACTGTAGATTTATATGGCAAATACTATTGAGAACAGAATTGTTTTTATTCCAAAGTGCATAATTTACAGAAAATGTTTTCTGGCCCCATGCCTCCTAGTTGCCCTTACTGTCAGCAGCATATACACTGTAGTACAATGCTGAACCAGGATTTACTGTATCAAGAGATTTCTTCAAAATCACTCTGATTTCTTATGGTCTAGTAATCCTGTGCTTTTTGAACAAAAATAAATGTAGTTATGTAGAAGATTAAATTATTTTTTTAACAGTTTTTGAATTATTGGATGACCAACTATATATATATATTACTGTAGAATTTATATTGATGTGTGTTGAGTTAGGATGCCCAAAGTACCTTTTCTAGAACAGTTGACCTTCTCAGGTGTGATGACCTAGCTACACCTAACATACTCCAGGTTGAATGCATGCTAGATCTTCTATGGTTTATTTTGAATGATCTTATATTTTCATGCATGCAGTGCTTTTCTTTCCCCTAATTCTAAAAACAAAATATAGCATGATGTTACATAGCAATATTTTTCCAATCCACTTTTAAAACGTCTTCATTTTATGAAATGTAACATACCTATTGTATATTGTGCACAACATACAATAACAAAACATCTGCAGTGAATCTGGAGAGAAACCAAAAGTAGTGCTCTCTAACTGATTACCGAGTGCAGGTCTCGGCCCACACGCCAATCGTTTGGCTAAAGGGTTTCGGATCCTCTCAGGCGTGTATACAACTGAATGACTACAACGCTTCCTGCTCAGTGTAATAGCATTAATTCCTACAGTTTTCAATAATTTCTCTGTGTCTCGTGTACGATTCATTTCATTGTACCCTGCTGGTTTACTCTGGTTTGTTTCTATAGCTGATATACAAGTATGAATAGATCTATTAATATTTTTGATGCCTTAAAAAAAATGAAATACTTTACAGTGTACCAACAATGCATAATAAATACTCTCCCGATGTACCTAAAACACTAGTCAAGCATCAACACCTTTCAGACATATGATATGAAAGTTGTCTTTTAAAATAAACTTGTAATATATTCAAAGTGTCTCTTTATATTTGTTTTTGAATATATATTTTATCATCGCATCGACTGCATGTCTACCAACGTGTATGTATTACATTGTTCGGTACTTTATACTGCAACTCTCCTTTCCTACTAAATCACAACCACCTCATTTATAAAAAAAAACAGTACTCAATTAAAATGTTACATGAAATGCATGCTATTCTACTGTTTATGAAGTAAAGAACTGGAGAAGCCAAGAAATTGGACCCCTTGAGGAATTGTCATCATGATGAACCATAACCACGCTTGTTTCTCACTGACGAAACACTGTGTCAAGTGTCCAAAATGTCAAGAAATATGCAGTTTATTTGACAGTACCAGCGGATATATTGTTGTGATAACCATGTATTCACATATTCCATTACAATACTGATATCCCAAACAATATTTGGATAAATACATACATTACAAAAGTCTACTTTAAATAATCCCTTCAGGGAATCTGTATGTAATGAAAACTACAGAATTGGCAAAAAAAAAAGAAAAAGGAGTAAAAACAGGTGAAGTACCATTGACCATTTAGTTAAATTACATTAGAAAACACACAAATACAATTGTACAATCCAAATGACTGAATGTCAACTTTTAGTGCACATGCGGACAGTACGAAGGCGTTTTGTGACAAAGGTGAAACGTTAGTTACCATTCACAACCTCGGGAGATAAGAGCGAGTGGTGGAGAGAGAGAGACAGAGATGATGGAGGGCTGAGAAAAAAAAGGCTGAAGACGAAGGCCTAGATTTAAAATCAGATCAACACTGCATAGCTGGTGTTTTGGCCATGTCGGAGGTGTAACTGTATCAGAGCTGGCAAACCGGTGAGCAAGCGGTTCGTGTGGTCATTGTCACGAAGCCACACCCATTCGCGTTAAAGTTCACAATGAGAAAGCAAGCCTAGGCTATATAGAAATAATGACTCAAATTTAAAATCATATTATGGAATAATATCAGCCTAATTGAGGAGTAGGTTACAACACACATTCCAGTATTCAAACTTGTAAAAAGGCTACATGGGATTATTACTAATGCGACACGGTGCATCCAATGTCCACGATTGGTTTAACGCCGGGAGACGTTTGCTGGCATCCAATGGCAATGTCCACGATCGGTTTAACGCCGGGAGACGTTTGCAGATTTGACAGCGCCAACGTAGTTACACCTCCGACATCGCCTAAATAAAAACAATGAAACTGCTATTCAGTTGTCGGTTATTGCGGGTTAAGGCAGAACTGATAGAATCTAGCCCCAGACATCCTACATAACACATATATCCACTGTAAATGAAGGTGAGAGGTCACCCTGCCAGCCTAAAAGAGGATGAGTGCCAAGGTGGGAGGAGCCCCTGTAGAGGACAAATGTAAAGAACTAGAATGCATAGAACACCCTCCCTCAGCAATCAGATGGGGAGGCAAGTAGCCTAGTGGTTGGACTAATAACTGGAAGGTTGCAAAATCGAATCCCCGAGCTGACGAATCTGTCGTTCTGCCCCTGAACAAGGCAGTTAAACCCAGGCCATCATTAAAAATAAGAATTTGTTCTTAACTGACTTTCCTAGTAAAATAATCAACTAAAAAATACCTTTGGCAGTGAATTAGGCCTGGTTATACAAAGGGCCACTAGGACCCTTGGCAATCTACATGGACAAGAGGGGGGATTCACTCTATACATTCTATCTCTATAAGAAAAACAATCACATGTGGAAGGGAGATTGCAGTAACACAAAGACTTACATAGAGACCATAAAGAATCCCCACTGCACAGGCAAAGTACACAACAGCAAATTATCAAGGAGTGTCTGACAAGGATGGGAGATCTTGAGGGGGAAGGCTCTAGTAAATCAAAACCATTTTCTGGGTTCCTGGTGTGGGTCCTAAAACATGATTCATCCTGCACAGCAAGAAAGTATGTTTGACTTTATATGCAGTTTTAGTTTCTTTCATATCACCCTTCGTGTTGTGGAGTGCTTTAATTTAATTGAGAAGTATTAAAATGCAAAAAAATCATGTTGACTTTTTCAAGAAACCTGCCCCAGGTAAGTATTCTTTGATTGGCTAGTTCCCCAGGTAAGTATTCTTTGATTGGCTAGTTCCCCGGGTAAGTATTCTTTGATTGGCTAGTTCCCCAGGTAAGTATTTTGATTGAATAGTGCCCCAGGTAAGTATTCTTTGATTGGCTAGTTCCCCAGGTAAGTATTTTGATTGAATAGTGCCCCAGGTAAGTATTCTTTGATTGGCTAGTTCCCCAGGTAAGTATTTTGATTGAATAGTGCCCCAGGTAAGTATTCTTTGATTGGCTAGTTCCCCAGGTAAGTATTTTGATTGAATAGTGCCCCAGGTAAGTATTATTTGATTGGCTAGTTCCCCAGGTAAGTATTTTGATTGAATAGTGCCCCAGGTAAGTATTCTTTGATTGAATAGTACCCCAGGTAACAATTATTTGATTGGATAGTGCCACAGGTAAGTATTTTTATTTAATAGTACCCCAGGTAACAATTATTTGATTGGATAGTGCCGCAGGTAAGTAGTCTTTGATTGGCTAGTGTCCCAGGTAATTATTCTTAGAAAGAAAAAAAAAATATGAGAGGGTTTTTGATATGTAACATTGCACTCCACTACCTTGTCGATATGTAATGAACTGTAGGCAACACTTTGTTTGTACAACTACGCCGGTCGACAAACTGTCTTTGATAGAGTGGCTGTATAGGCTCAGGAGAAGAGGACATCCTAGTGACTCGGTGCATGAGCAGAGAGTCTTTGAGCAAATGCTGAATACAGTATCAATGGAAACACAAGGGTTGGTGACTATGCGTCAGTAAGGTCTTTGATATGTGATAGATTTGAGCATTAAAGCTGAAGATAGGTTTTGGTTGCAGTGAGCACCATAAGGAATACATTCAGGACTGCACCACGTCATAAAAGCACGAGAACGCATTCTGAAACAAGCGGTAGAGCACAACCTACAGTACATGGTGTATTCTCAAGAGATGAGATTCCATCCCAGTGCATATTGCTATAATAATAACGTAACACAAGTTGGATGTGTTCAGATGCATACCATTCTGCATTTAAAAAGATGGTGGCGTATCGAATATGAATACAAAACAAGGTAACATTTAAGGACTACCATAACGGGCAAACGGGCAAACCTCATGAGTTAGTGTGTTGTCTGTCCTTCCACAAAAAAATGTAATCAAATTAGGCGAGCAACCAAAGTGGATCTCCTTAGAATACTGTATACAAAATATTTCTAGATATTATGCAAAACTGGGGTAGGCCTTTTATCTAAAGGATTCAAATAAAATAAAAATTCTGCATTGCTAGTCACCATGGCCAATCTGATCTGAGGAAAACGGCAATCCAAGGCATGTTTCACTTTATGTGTAGAATTATATGTGAAGCAACAACGGTATGAATACAGTACGAGTAAATCGCAACATGGTCTGAAAATAAAACACACTCAGCCCATGGCTTTTACCACATTCAAGAGAAGCGAATACATCCGTTTGTTGTATTTGAGCCAAGGTAGCTGCTATGCTTAGTGCTCTGTTTCTCTGTGAAAAGCAAGGATATAAAATAATCTGTCGAAAAGTGCTTTCAGATTTCAATATAAAAACAACATTCTGTTCTCGTGGGAAATTAAATGAACTTGACTCAACTTGATACGGCCAATTGTTACCGTTTCTCCTCTGAATCCCAGAAAAAACAGGATGTCATCAGCAAGTCAAAACCAGACAGATATGCGACTATTATGACACCATCAGTACGTACATCGGACTCTCCAATAAGGATATTACATATTCATGGATTCCCATGTGTAAGTGTTCATCATAGACGAGAGCGTTTTTTCAAATGTGTTTTCTTATTCTGAAACTTATGCTGCCCATTTCTCTGAATTCAACGCCATTACGTTAAAGGAAAATATCACTAAGAAAACTGTTTTAGTATTCGTTGCATTACGCCACATTTGATACATTCCCAAACTGTTTTGTATTTCCGCGATCAAGCTTTCAAGATCTAGAACTGTCAAAACACAGTATGATGTGTTTTTTCATCATATGATTTGTCCTAAATAAAAATGTATCAACCCCTACAAAAAAGTCCATTAATTATAATCCACACAATTCACATTTCCAGTTGCTACAGGATTATTTTCCTGCTGTGGTCAAATTAAGATCCTACATCTGTACATGCAAAGCTCCCAGCAGCATTGAGCAGCTTTGTGATTTTTTTGTTGAGTTTCGCTTCAGAGAGTTTTAGTTCCTGGCAGTGATGCGTGACCACTTCAGGACCATGCTCCACGTTTATAAAACGTAGCACTTCATTAATAAAAATACTGGCACAGTAGCTGAAGGCATAGAAAATGAATAGCACGATCTGATAGGCTAATACTATAGGTGTAGAGCACTCCAATAACAAGAATTGCACACATCCCTCTGTACCAACACCGTAGACAAAATAACATGTTTCAATACACAAAAGCACACGATTTTCACAGTGACATACAAAAAATATCCACATTGCTTTCCCTTTTTTTTTTGACTGCACTTGAAGTATGGAAGCATTTTCCTGTTGCTCTTGAGTGACTTGGATGAGTTGAGTGGCTTCCTTTGTTTCATGGCTGGTCTGAGGTGTTTCCATGGTTTCCACTGATGTCATGGTTGTCCTCTGTTTTCCAGGCTGTGGTTCTCTAAGGTTGGAGGGTTGAGTGGAGGGGGTTCTAGCAGCTAGACAGCTGACGGTAAAGGGGGGAGAAATAGGTCTAGCAGCTAGACAGCCGACGGTAAAAGTAGATGTAGCCCAAGTCTTTTGGAGGCCTTTCTGACAAACACACTTTATGGTCATTGAAGATCACCCATCTGAGATAGGGGGGTGGAATAAAGCATAGGTAACACATTGTGTTAAATCCTCATCTTATACGTTTAGTTTCGTCTTGATTTCTACATGCCATATTGTAGATTACTGATTACAAAATGATCTAACCAGTCTCTTAGGACAGCGTTTCCCAATCTGGTCTGTGAGGATCACTGGTCAAGCAAAGATAATACTTGATTGACTCCAAATATAGCAAACGTGATTCAACTCGTCAACTAATGATCATGCCCTTGATTAGTTGAATCAGGAGTGCTAGTGTTGGAATAGATCAAATATGATGTGCATTGCAAATGGCTGGTGGTCCCAAAGGACTAGTTCGGGAAAACAGTCTGTTTAGATCACTCATTTGAAATCCTTCATTGTGAAAGAGATTGTGGTTTAAAATCATCTAGCAGAGATCAATGGAGAGTATGTAAACTGTGACGGACTTACCTTCCTTCCTTCTTGATATGACATACATAACGACCAGACATAGTGGACGCTCCCATGTGGCTGATGAAAGCAAAAAGCTCGTAACCTGTAAAACAGGAAGTCAAATCAATCAACTACAACTCCCTTGTCAACAGAACAGACACATTTTGCCTACAGTATAGCCATAAGGAGTAGCTTGTAAAACTGACTCATAAAACACAACTATCATTTTCAGCAATTATCTGATCCTATCTCCAGTGTTATGGGATGTGTTTAATCCTCACCTGATCCTATCTCCAGTGTTATGGGATGTGTTTAATCCTCATCTGATCCTATCTCCAGTGTTATGGGATGTGGTTAATCCTCACCTGATCCTATCTCTAGTGTTATAGGATGTGTTTAATCCTCACCTGATCCGATCTCCAGTGTTATGGGATGTGTTTAATCCTCACCTGATCCTATCTCTAGTGTTATGGGATGTGTTTAATCCTCACCTGATCCTATCTCTAGTGTTATGGGATGTGTTTAATCCTCACCTGATCCTATCTCCAGTGTTATGGGATGTGTTTAATCCTCACCTGATCCTATCTCCAGTGTTATGGGATGTGTTTAATCCTCATCTGATCCTATCTCTAGTGTTATGGGATGTGGTCCTTCTGTAGCACAGTTGGTAGAGCATGGCGCTTGTAACGCCAGGGTAGTGGGTTCGATTCCCGGGACCACCCATACGTAGAATGTATGCACACATGACTGTAAGTCGCTTTGGATAAAAGCGTCTGCTAAATGGCATATATTATTATATTATGTGTTTAATCCTCACCTGAGGATGTCTTTCTTACCTTGACAAGCATGCAGATGGTAGTTGGAGAGACTGTGGTCCATGATTTCTATTTGCGAGTTCAAAATAAAAAATGCTGAGACCCTGCGTAGCATGAGTCTCCTCAAACATGCTAAACCCAAAATGTGATGAAAGAACAGTGCGCTTACCTTCCTTTTATAGAATGGTGTTAGAATGGAAGTGAAAGATTAGCCCTTCACAATTAGGGAAAGGCTGATTTTGTTCAGCAAAGCAGTGAGAGAACATTGACTTTGTATTCAGAGCAGCTACATATATTTTAGATCCAGCTCCATCTGACACATCTCTATGTGTGGAACTCTTCTCCTTCTGTCATTGTGCTCATAATGGTTATGGACAGGACTGCGGAGGGTGGGGCTGATCTTAGATCAGTGTATGAGGTCAGAGGTCATGCAGAGTCACTCACGTCCGGGTCCGTCTTTGATCCGGGGGCCCGAGGCATCCTGGTCTGGGGACAGCGTGGAGTGGCTGTTCGTGTTTGCGTTGGAGAAGGTGTTGTCGTTGGGCTCCATGATGTCAGACATGTCCAAAAGGTCGTCACTAGGCTCCTCCTCCTCCTCCTCCCTCTCCGGGTGGGTGAAGATCCAGTCCAGAGCCCTCTCCAAGTTGTTGTTCTGAAACAACAAATGTTATTTCACAGACCTATTTCAGCTGGTGTTAACTGGTAATAAGTAGTACTTTCTGGTATTGGTAAACAATTCAACACAAATGACAACCAACTTGCTTGTTTCAAAGAAAATAAAAGGTCATAATTGGTACAAAAAAAAGGTTTCCAAAAGTGTTCTTCGACTAGCCCCATAGGAGAACCCTGTTTGGTTCCAGGTAGAACCCTTTTTGGTTCCATGTAGAACCCTCTGTGTAAAGGGTTCTTCCTGGAATCACAAGGGTTCTTTCTACCTGTAACCAAACAGGGTTATTCAAAGGGTCCTCCTATGGGGACAGCCAAAGAACCATTTTAGTTTTTTTTAGGTTTAGTTTTTTTTCTTCTAAAAGAGTGTATGCTAAATTGTCATGTAATTACCATTTTCATTACTGTATCTGATAATCAACGGCCTTGTGTTATGGACATACAGTAGAGTATGTTTTCCTGTCTCCCCTCAATCTTCTCTCAAACTCTCAGAAGATGGACAATCTTCACCACTATGTAACAGGAGTGACTGGCATGCATCACCAGTATGTAACAGGAGTGATTGGCATGCTTCACCAGTATGTAACAGGATTGACTGGCATGCTTCATCAGTATGTAACAGGAGTGACTGGCATGCTTCACCAGTATGTAACAGGATTTACTGGCATGTTTCACCAGTATGTAACAGGATTGACTGGCATGCTTCACCAGTATGTAACATGATTGAATGGCATAATTCACCAGTATGTAACAGGATTGACTGGCATGCTTCACCAGTATGTAACAGGATTGACTGGCATGCTTCACCAGTATGTAACAGGATTGACTGGCATGCTTCACCAGTATGTAACAGGATTGACTGGCATGCTTCACCAGTATGTAACAGGATTGACTGGCATGCTTCACCAGTATGTAACAGGATTGACTGGCATGCTTCACCAGTATGTAACAGGAGTGACTGGCATGCTTCACCAGTATGTAACAGGATTGACTGGAATGCTTCACCAGTATGTAACAGGATTGACTGGCATGCTTCACCAGTATGTAACAGGCATGCTTCACCAGTATGTAACAGGATTGACTGGCATGCTTCACCAGTATGTAACAGGACTGACTGGCATGCTTCACCAGTATGTAACAGGAGTGACTGGCATGCTTAACCAGTATGTAACAGGGTTGACTGGCATGCTTCACCAGTATGTAACATGATTGAATGGCATAATTCACCAGTATGTAACAGGATTGACTGGCATGCTTCACCAGTATGTAACAGGATTGACTGGCATGCTTCACCAGTATGTAACAGGATTGACTGGCATGCTTCACCAGTATGTAACAGGATTGACTGGCATACTTCACCAGTATGTAACAGGATTGACTGGCATGCTTCACCAGTATGTAACAGGATTGACTGGCATGCTTCACCAGTATGTAACAGGATTGACTGGCATGCTTCACCAGTATGTAACAGGAGTGACTGGCATGCTTCACCAGTATGTAACAGGATTGACTGGAATGCTTCACCAGTATGTAACAGGATTGACTGGCATGCTTCACCAGTATGTAACAGGCATGCTTCACCAGTATGTAATAGGATTGACTGGCATGCTTCACCAGTATGTAACAGGACTGACTGGCATGCTTCACCAGTATTTAACAGGATTGACTGGAATGCTTCACCAGTATGTAACAGGATTGACTGGAATGCTTCACCAGTATGTAACAGGATTGACTGGCATGCTTCACCAGTATGTAACAGGATTGACTGGCATGCTTCACCAGTATTTAACAGGATTGACTGGAATGCTTCACCAGTCTGTAACAGGATTGACTGGAATGCTTCACCAGTATGTAACAGGATTGACAGTTACAAAACCAAAATGTAACAAGATTGGTAACATCAAAATAAATAATCCAACGCCGCTCTCATTCTCATTCTCCATGTATGGTCAATTCCCTCAAGTACCCTCAGCCTTTAATCCAGAATAGAGGCGTGATTCATTCACCACAGACGCCAGTGCTGAGAGCACATGGTGGGGGTGTGATCTGATGCTGCCTGCTCTTACTGGCCATGCCCAGACAGGCAGACAGACAGGTCAGTGAGGTCGAACACTTCCTGCCTGCTCACTCGGATATTATGATAGGATATTGTTAGAATACCCTCTGCTGTTTCACAGCCCTACTCCACTCACGAGGACCCTGGGCTGTTTTATGAGAAAAGTCTGGAAGGCAAGGGGTTTAGGGGTGTTAGGGACGGTAAACAAGGAAATCAGGGGGTCTGTTTTGGTAGAGGGTCTGTTTTAATGCTGACAGGGCAGGTGATATATATATATATATTGTGGTGATATACAACTCATAACGTAATTGAATTAATTAGTTGTTTCCTGGCTTAAATGAAAAAGGTACATTTAAGGAACACACAAGCAAACGCATCAAAATGACTGTGCTATAGTTGCACGTATGACATGCACCGATCTGACTCATAGAACTGAAAAGATGAAAGCGCATAGCTAGACTCATTGCTCTATTTGTAAACAGAATGTAGAACAGGGGATCTCGGAGCCACCAAGAACATGGAGGGGTTATTAAAATGGCTAAATATCAGCCAACAAGCTGGCCAGTCAAGTTGTTTATAGCTCAGGGAACAGGATTCTCAGGTTCTCCTTACTCCAGCACGGTTCGGTACTATAGAAAGCAACTCCCCGTCATTCCTGCAGCATATCAATGGCACTATTTCTGTCCATGATGTGTCTAAAATAGAAATAGCAAGCCCAAGATCAGACGGAGAAATAGAATATATTGGTTAACCAATGTTTGGGAAATGAAACTACCTAAAACATGATAAAGCCCTCCCTTTCAATTATTTACATATTTTGATCCTGTTTATTGTCCATACTCCTGAATACAATACCTCTACATTATGCCAACTCACATTTGAAAAAGCTTCATTAAAAACGACCGAAGCACTACTGCCTACTGAACGCATCCTGGGCCAGGACAATATGTTTGTGTGGTTTTCACCAGAGTGAGTGTGTGAGCGGGAGAAGAAAGAGAGTCACTGACCGTGGCTTTGAGGGCCTGGACTGTGTGGCGGCGGGGGAAGCCCATGGACGTGAGGATGGCGATGCTCTCCTCCGGAGGCTGGTTGTCCAGGGGGGTGGCTGCCAGGCCCAGGCTGGCCATGGAGGGGCCTGGCTCCATGAAGGAAGGAAGGGCCAGGGGCTCAGCAAAGTCTGAAGAAGAAGAGAGAGACAGAGAGAGAGAGAGAGACAGAGAGAGAGAGAGACAGAGAGAGAGAGAGACAGACAGAGACAGAGACAGAGAGAGACACAGAGAGAGACACAGAGAGAGACAGAGAGAGACAGAGAGAGAGACAGAGAGAAAGAGAGACAGACAGAGAGACAGACAGAGAGACAGACAGAGACAGAGAGAGACAGAGACAGAGACAGAGACAGAGACAGAGAGAGAGAGAGAGAGAGAGAGAGAGAGAGAGAGAGAGAGAGAGAGAGAGAGAGAGAGAGAGAGAGAGAGAGAGAGAGAGAGACAGAGAGAGAGAGAGAGAGAGAGAGAGAGAGAGAGAGACAGAGTTCAATAATGAGTGTTGGATTTGGTAAAAAAATTGGTAATTGCTCATTTGGTAGGTCAGGCTTATTTTTCTTTGAATATAGGTTTTGCAATGGTTAGGATGTTTTACGAATAAACTTGTATAAAAGTGGACTTACGTGGCATTTCTGCAACTTTATTTTAAAACGACTACATATCATAGGTGTGTCTGTTGTTCACAGGCTCATCTGACCTCTCATTGGCTAGAATGGTCCCACCTGACCTCGTCTCCTTCCATCTATAGATCATCTTTGATCCTAATAAGTAATCGCCTATTCAAACAAAGGCCAAATCAGGAAGAGCACCCTGGTCGATCAGTTAAAAGGACTGTTGATATGATTATAACAGAACAAGGCAGATGGAGGAGGAGAGTTTACAGTCAGAAAACGACTGTCCCAGTAAATCTCGGAGAACATTAATACTGAGGTCATCATAATGCAGCATATCAGGCTGGCTGGTGACTCATGCATATTTAAAAGAAATTCGACACGAGCAGTTAAGGATTTAAGACTTAAACAGTTAAAGATTTAGGAAGGGGAAGAATGAAAGAAGAAAACAACAGGTGGCAGCTTTAAAAAGTGACAATTACAACCCTGTCTTTGGAGACGTCAGTTCTCTATAAACATGTTATAGCCTAGTTTGAACCAGTTGAGGGCCCAATTAATTGACATAGTTATCACACACCTGTGCAAGTTGACTGTGTGCTCTCAACCACATACATATAAATAGACTGTTATTAAAAACAAACCCACTAACACGTGTACATTCCCACACGTGTACGTACTGTGCATGCATAAACACACTCAATATTTCAAATATTTTGAAGGAAAATCCTCGTGTCTTTTAAAGATGTCTCTGGCATGTTCCTGTGGAAAGCATTTTTACTTAAGAAATTCTTCAAAACAGAAGCATGTCAATTAGCAGAACTTAAACAAACAAATGGACACAGCTACACACACACACACACACACACACACACACACACACACACACACACACACACACACACACACACACACACACACACACACACACACACACACACACACACACACACACACACACACACACACACACACACACACACAAGTAATGAAGCCTGAAACAAACAAGCATGGAATGTTGTGTTTTTCTGTCTGAAGGTAACCCCTTGTTTACCAAAGGATAACTTGTTATTTAGTTAAACAGTGTCATTTCACGAAAAGAGGATTGCTAATAAGGTGTCGTTTATGTGAGAAAGGTTGTCGTTGCTGCGACAGGCCCATGGTAATGCTCCATTCCCACCTAGGTGGGGAAACCTAACTAGTCGCAGGAATAGTAATTTACCCCATCATACAAATCTGGAGGGAACTATTTAGTCATCTTTTGACAGCTTTCTGGGAACTGGTGTAATGTAATGAGGAAGGGACAAACTAGTCACACAAAAGTGTCATTAGAAAGTAAATATGAAAATAGGAATTTAAGTCATGGATAGCTTTTTTAAAATATATATATATATAAGCATTCTTCATGCACACAGGATGATTATTTCCCAGAGGCGGGAGGAAAACCTTTTGGTCCAGTGGTGATTATGTCAATTATTATTATGGAGATTAGATTACATTTTTAATCTCTGTCTGTTTTCTCCCCCGACATCAAAGGTTAACCTCCCCTTTAACACCTCACAGGTTTAAAATAACAAATCCTAAAATATCCTAAAATATGCTTTCATGATCAACAGTAAGTATATCTCGCAGAGTAGTAATGGACAAGAATGAGAATGGACGGCCATGTTGGCGTTTTGTCTCTTTTGTTACTTCTAATAATGGATAGTTCATCCCTGGTCCAATAATATCTCTCCGTGCTAAACAAGGAAGTAAAGGAAGTGAGAGTTGTGATAGGTCAAACAGCTCGAGGAGTGTGTTGGTAAACAACTATCACCACAGCTTTCATTACTGTTGCGCCTGCTAGGAATAAAATGGACATTTCTTCTCTTCCAACCGTCTATGTCAAGTTTCCAAAACTTGTGTCCTTTTGTCTTGTGACCTATTCATCATAATTTTAAGCAGAATACGATTACCTGAGTGCTTTAGTATTGGACATTAAAACAATCTCTTTACATTGTTTGTATAAGCAACAAATAGAGAGTTACAGCATGTAGTTATGAATTACCCATGGAGAATTATACAACGATATTAGCCCTTAAGGAGCCAGAGCATCAGGGTGACAAAGTATTCCCTGACAACTCAGCCACAAAGGACCACTCACACGCACACACACACACACACACACACACACACACACACACACACACACACACACACACACACACACACACACACACACACACACACACACACAGGCCAGTCTCCTGCTCTGACACACATGTCATTTCAGTGATGTTTCAGTGCGTGCACTGCACACTCCCACCATACCCAGAAGAGGCTGGGGGAATCGGGCTAGATTTACATCCATGTGGTACGATCTATCTATGTGTGATGGTCTCCTAGCTCTTACCAGGCTCCTCCATGTGGGCTATGATCCAGTTGAAGGCCATTTCAGGGCCCATGTTCCCTGTGTAGTAAACGGCCTTCCGACAGGCCTCCAGAGGGAAGCCCATCTCCGCCAGCTGCATCGCCGCCGACTCGTCTATATCTGGGGCTGAGAACAAGCAAAAAGCAACCACTATCTTAGCCAGAGCTTACGAATCAAAAACTCCCTAACAACAAACAACCTGCCCCACAAAAAAAGTTGTATTTTTTTGCGAGTAGGCAAGTTACGAGGAGGTTGCATCAGCTGTTGGGTTTGCGTCGTCAGGCTTATATCGTCATTACTGCAGAACTCAGAATAACAGTTGTTCCCTTATATCGTCATTACTGCAGAACTCAGAATAACAGTTGTTCCCTTATATCGTCATTACTGCAGAACTCAAAATAACAGTTGTTCCCTTATATCGTCATTACTGCAGAACTCAGAATAGCAGTTGTTCCCTTATATCGTCATTACTGCAGAACTCAGAATAGCAGTTGTTCCCTTATATCGTCATTACTGCAGAACTCAGAATAACAGTTGTTCCCTTATATCGTCATTACTGCAGAACTCAGAATAACAGTTGTTCCCTTATATCGTCATTACTGCAGAACTCAGAATAACAGTTGTTCCCTTATATCGTCATTACTGCAGAACTCAGAATAACAGTTGTTCCCTTATATCGTCATTACTGCAGAACTCAGAATAACAGTTGTTCCCTTATATCGTCATTACTGCAGAACTCAGAATAACAGTTGTTCCCTTATATCGTCATTACTGCAGAACTCAGAATAGCAGTTGTTCCCTTATATCGTCATTACTGCAGAACTCAGAATAACAGTTGTTCCCTTATATCGTCATTACTGCAGAACTCAGAATAACAGTTGTTCCCTTATATCGTCATTACTGCAGAACTCAGAATAACAGTTGTTCCCTTATATCGTCATTACTGCAGAACTCAGAATAACAGTTGTTCCCTTATATCGTCATTACTGCAGAACTCAGAATAGCAGTTGTTCCCTTATATCGTCATTACTGCAGAACTCAGATTAGCAGTTGTTCCCTTATATCGTCATTACTGCAGAACTCAGAATAAGAGTTGTTCCCTAGTTGTAAATCTTTGCTTTGGGTTAGATACCATATATACACACACACACACACACACACACACACACACACACACAAGGGTATGATGGAATACTTACAATCTGAGGAGTTCATTGAGTCATCTGAAAAGTAAAGTGAAGAAGTGATTATTTTCATGGTACAACATAAATATGGGTTAGGGTTAGCTAAATCCAACAGTGTAGTATACAGCATCTAACCTAATAGATTAATTCTCTCAATATGTGGTAATATGGACCTAAACAGCATCCTTACAATTCAGGTCACACTTGAGTTTTAATAACAAATGTTGTGCCACTGAAAACAAGTATGGACTATTATAGCTCAAAGGCGGTAAACTTATTTGTACTGTTTTTTTCTCTATTAAAAACTGATGTACCGTATGGTAAATCAATGCTAAATCCTTAAAACTAATTGATGGGAAATTATGCAGGTTTAAAAAAAGAAACTTGCAAATCAATCAGAAGCCCTTAGGCGTTGTCCCGAGACAGAAATGTAATGAATATCTATTGATACAGGTCCAGGGACATGGGCTGGTGTTTAATATATGATTTTTGAAGCTGCTCTGACAAAGGCTACATAAATCCCCAAAACCTTATAAACAACATTGTGAATCACTATTTGCATTATGTAGGTAGGACGGTTGGACACCTCCCTAAAGATAGGATATAAGATAGTCAAGAAAACACATCTCCAACTGCTTTGTTCAGTTTTCAGCAACAGTCCATCAGACGAGATCTCATATGAAAGTTTTCAAAAATCACTCCATTGGGTATTACCCCCAAAAAGCTGCACTTTAGGTAGGGGGAAGACATTAATTTGGTTATACTCGTCTGTTGAAATAAAAGAGTTTGAACTTTTAAAGCCTTAGTCACAGTTTAAAATCAGTTGAGCTGACAGTTTTAAGTCATCCATCTAGCAAGAGGGCAATATCTTATTAATGCAATAGTGTAACCACTCCAGAAAGCTATGACCTTTTCACCTGGAATCGTTTATGTCTGAGAAAACAACTTTTTAACCCATATGATCTAGTACACAATAAAATTATAATAAAATATATACAGATATGATGTTATGATAAAGAAATGTAAAACACATTGTTAATGAATAAGCTTTTCCATTCTTTATAACTATGTCCATATATAGTTAAAAATCTGTTTTAGGAACATCTACCCCAGATATTTCACCTTCTTTATTACTTTATTACCAAACATATCATGACATTAGTGGTCAAAATCTGTTACATTTGTGAACGTCTAAATCAACAGCGTGCCGTCCTGTGGACAAGGTGAGAAAGGCTGTGAGAAAGTAAAAGGGCTCCATTTTGTCGTTCTGAGCATATGCAATGTGTCTGTCTCCGACGTAAAACAAAATGTTTTGACTACCACACAAAATGTCTTAGTTATTTTAGGTTTAAGGAAGTGTGTAAGTCAGATTCTTTCATCGTAGAGCTATGAACGTTGTGTATTTACATCTGCCTGCTCGAGACAAATTCAGCAATTGCTTTGCCATGTCTGTGCCGTAAAGCGTTCAAGCTGGATAGATGTTTGACGTAACATTGCAGTGAAGTGATATAAATGGATGTAATGATGCAACTGACCACCAGAGGGAGGAAAATACAAGTTTATTCGACAGAGGATGTTTACAAGGTCCTAGCAAGGTCTGGATGGCTGTCTTCTGACTTATAAAACAGTGGGAAATCAATAAAATAAGGCATGTAAACATATAGATATTGTTCTAAGTAATTCTAGAGCCTGATGTCGGGGACTTTCAGCTTAAGAGATTCTCAACAAGGTTGAGGCATCTTCAACAATGCAGCCATTGCATCAACAGAGCACTACAAAGTTATTTTTATTGCTTGCCTGGAGCACATTTCAAGTGTTTTGGGGTTTAGGACTGTACAGCACACAATGTGCCTGGTACCTGCTAAAATATTAACAGTGTACTGTTGCTAAATCCATCCAAAACAACCGACTCTGAAGGAAGAATGGAGATAAAGATCACAAAGAGAGTAGACGGGCATACTGAGCACATCAACTACAAAGAGTCTCACATTTAGGAGGAAGAGAGGAGGGGAAAATTGATAGTTAACATCCCAGGACCCCAAGTGGCTGGTGAGACGGATGACAACATGTGACAGATTTAGCTTGCCCCAAACACCAGCTTTTCCTTTAGGACCAAGACCATTGGTCAGAAAGTCAAGGCCTGCTTCCACCCGGCACACCTGAAAGTGATCCTTACCTCTGGTGTCTTCAGGCAGGACGATGGGGGGGGTGAGGTCAGGGAGCTCTTCCTCTCCTGCCTGCAGCCCTGTGCCCCGGAGTCGAGACAGGTCCAGGAAGTCTGGTACGTCTATGGACAGATCTGTGGAACAACAGTAGGTCAGAGGTCAAACAACTAGGGTGTGTTCATAAGGCACCAAATGGACAAACAGAGAAGGATTACCGGAATTTGTCCAATAATCAATGCTCATTTTAATTCTCTGTTGCAAAACGGTTTCGGTTGTGTGTCCATATAAATGCAACACAGAGATTCTACTTCAGAATGGACTGGAAGAGGAGAAAACCAGTCTGGAGAAGACTTGGGCATGAAGATTCCAGCGTATTACAACATGACCATGTTCACCACAGCACCAAACACAAGATGTAGTGTATCAGTATCAGAGAACATAGGTAGGTGTTCAAGGCATATTCCCTCTGTACTGTCCAGGTAGCCCTGCACCACGGCACTCAGCTTCATATGAAACACATGGAAAAATCACAAGATCAAGAGCCACGAATCTCAAAGAAACCAGACTTGTTTAATACTTTAGTCGACTAAGATGAAAACCAGACGAAAAACAGGTCTCAATTGTCAATGGCACGATGCAAGAGTAACCTCCCGCTTATAAATAGTTAACCTTCTTCAATCCTTTGCATTTTAATTTGGGAGTACTTAAAAAAAACACGGGTAGAGCAAGAGCTTAGATAACCGTTTTTTTCTCAGGGCAATTCATCGTCTTCTAGCCTGGATCCAAACTAAATAGTTATGTATTACTTAATGAAATCAGTCTTCTGTTCAGTTTGGATCCCGACTGTCTTGTCTGTGTCCTCAGTGGACCTCAGAGAAACACTGTGTGACAGCGCCCTCTGCTGGGGATCCACAGAATCTACTTAATAATAGGCTACAAGGAGAGAGTATTCTAGGCCTTCAATGAAAAACCATAAAATCCCTTAATATAATTTTACAATGCGGGTAGACACAAAAGTTCAAACATAAATCAGCATCCTCTTGGTACTAGTGAAAATCTTGGATGCAGACAAGACAAACCATTTGTGGAGAGACATCAAGTTCTCTCACTCACCTAATTTCTTTGGAACCCAGTCAACCCCAAATGTGAATTTCTTAATCTGCACTACCAGATACTCTGGGAAGGAGGCGAAACGGGAAGTCCTGGAAAGAAGAGAATAGTAAAGATTTTTTTTTTAAAGAAGAAATATCTTTCACAAATTTACAAGATTAAAAACTTAAAATGGTAAAAATGTCCCCCTAGTTTACATACTATGTACCAATATATCAGCTTTAATATTGCAGATAGATTGTGGCTTCTATCAATGTAATTGTCTGCGTGTTACAGTGCAAAATAACTTGCAGGTGCAGAGTACAAAAAGCAAAGGCATGAAAGAAATATCCCCACACACTGCTGAAACTGAGGGAATGTTCAATAGTGTGTGGCATTGACCTTTCTTCAAGGCCATAGACCAGGACCTTTGCTTACTTGACTCCAGCTGACTTGGCCTGCAGTGCTGAGCTCCAGAAGTCGGGGACGTTCTCTGGCTCTGTGAAGGCCTGCAGGCACGCTGTGAAGGGGATCCGGGCCCTCACAGGCTCTGGAGGGGCTCTCATGTTCTCCTCTGCCTCTCTTCGCTTGGCCTCATACGCTATCAACTCCTCTGTCACACAAACACAAAGCTATGTAACACACTCTACTGAAACGCTGTTGTTGTCGACAGACTCAGGTGATTGGAGTTTGGTGATTGTAGTCTAGGACCAAAAGGCTCCTTAAGAGCTTCTCCCCCAAGCCATAAGACTGCTGAACAATTAATCAAATGGCCACCCGGACTATTTACACTGCCCCCCTTTGTTTTTACACTGCTGCTACTCACCGTTTACCCCCAGTATATAGCCATGTTATTGTTATTTTATTGTGTTATTTTTTATACAATTTTTAAAACTTTCATTTATTTAGTAAATATTTTCTTAACTCTATTTCTTGAACTACATTGTTGGTTAAAACCTCTACAGGATTTGTGTGATTAGCACAAAAACCTCAGGACGGTTGAGCTAACGAAGGCTAATGTGATCAGCATAAGGTTGAAAGTAACAAAAACAATTCACAGGACATAGTCATATCTGATATGTGCAGAAAGCTTCAATTCTTGTTAATCTAACTGCACCGTCCAATTTACAGTAAGTATTACAGTGAAAGAATAACGTGCTATTGTTTGAGGAGAGTGCACAATTATCAACTTGAAAATGTCTTGATACAACATTTTGAACAGAAATGCAATGGTTCATTGGATCAGTCTAAAACTTTGCACATACACTGCTGCCATCTAGTGGCCAAAATCTAAATTGTGCCTAGATTAAATTGTGCATTTCAATTTCAATCTTTGTATTATCTTTTTACCAGATCTGATGCGTTATATTCTTCTACATTAATTTCACATTTCCAAAAACTTCAAAGTGTTTCCTTTAAAATGGTATGAAGAATATGCATTTCCTTCCTTCAGATCCTGACCTACAGGCAGTTAGATTTGGGTGTCATTTTAGGCAAGAATTGAAAAAAAGATTTAAGGGCTTGTAAGTAAGCATTTCACGGTAAGGTCTACGACACCTGTTGTATTCGGCGCATGTGACAAATAAAATTCTTGAAATGCCTTTGTTTCCCCAACAGTGAGGTATCAGTTATGTGCAATAATCTATACTACGCAGTATTGAGCATTTAAAAACACAAACACCCACCCCACTTTTGCATTCCCGAGATATCAATCCTCCATGCCATTTGAAGAGGAGGGCCGTGGGGGGGAGCAAGCAGCCCTGCTGGTTCTCATGGTGCCGGTCCAGCTGCCGGTGGGACCTTACCTCTGTTGGAGGCAGCCTCCATGGGGGCCGGGAGCTGCATCAGGTAGTCCACCTTCTGGTTGTAGCACACCTTCTGCGTCTGGCAGCACTGCACACGCTCCTCCACCAGGTAGCGGAAGACATCACTGGGGTTCTCTGAGCCAGCACTGTTTCTCTGGAGAGAGGAAGGAGAGAGAGAGAGAGAGCAAGCGAGCGAGAGGAAGGAGAGAGAGCGATTGAGCGAGAGGAAGGAGAGCAAGCGAGCGAGAGGAAGGAGAGAGAGCGAAGGAAGGAGGGAGAGAGCGAGGAAGGAGAGAGAGAGTGAGGAAGGAGGGAGAGCGATTGAGCGAGAGGAAGGAGAGCGAGCGAACGAGAGGAAGGAGAGAGAGCGAAGGAAGGAGGGAGAGAGCGAGGAAGGAGAGAGAGCGAGGGGCAGGAAGGAAAGAGAGAGAGCGAAGAAGGAGGGAGAGAGCGAGGAAGGAGAGAGAGCGAGGGGAAGGAAGGAAAGAGAGAGAGCAAGGAAGGAGGGAGAGAGCGAGGAAGGAGAGAGAGCGAGGGGAAGGAAGGAAAGAGAGAGAGCGAGGAAGGAGGGAGAGTGAGGAAGGAGAGAGAGAGCGAGGAAGGAGGGAGAGAGCGAGGAAGGAGGGAGAGAGCGAGGAAGGAGGGAGAGAGCGAGGAAGGAGGGAGAGAGCGAGGAAGGAGGGAGAGAGCGAGGAAGGAGAGAGAGAGCGAGGAAGGAGAGAGAGCGAGGGGAAGGAGAGAGAGAGCGAGGAAGGAGGGAGAGAGTGAGGAAGGAGAGAGAGAGCGAGGAAGGAGGGAGAGAGCGAGGAAGGAGGGAGAGAGAGAGTGAGGAAGGAGAGAGAGAGCGAGGGAAGGAAGGAGGGAGAGAGCGAGGAAGGAGGGAGAGAGTGAGGAAGGAGGGAGAGAGTGAGAAAGGAGGGAGAGAGTGAGGAAGGAGGGAGAGAGTGAGGAGAGAGAGCGAGGAAGGAGGGAGAGAGCGAGGAAGGAGGGAGAGAGCGAGGAAGGAGGGAGAGAGCGAGGAAGGAGGGAGAGAGTGAGGAAGGAGGGAGAGCGAGGAAGGAGGGAGAGCGAGGAAGGAGGGAGAGAGAGAATATACTGGATATCAATCTATGATATTGAATTTACAGTTAAAAAAGTGTTTGGAAATGTAACTGTTGCCATCGTATTTGAACATCAGGAGAATATTGGTACTTTCATTAATTGCATGTATGTTTAAACAGTAACAATATGCATCAACTTCAACATCAACCTCAATTATCACAAGAGGAACCATGCCAAGATGTCTTTCTCATCTTTATTTAACCAGGTAGGCCAGTTGAGAACAGGTTCACATTTACAACTGCTACCTAGCCAAGATAAAGCAAAGCAGTGCGACAAAAACAATACAGAGTTACACGTGGCATAAACAAACGTACAGTTAATAACACAATAGAAAAAAATCTGTATACAATGTGTCCAAACGAAGTAAGGAGGTAAGGCAATAAATGGGCCAGAGTAACAAAGTAATTACAATTTAGCAAATAAACACTAGAGTGATAGATGTGCAAGTGGAAATACTGGTATACAGATTACTGTACAATTACATACAGTTAAAACTCCTGAAGAAAGACAGAGGGAAACATATCAAACTGAAACAAAAAGAGGTACGCAGCTGTTTACTGGGGACTAAAATGTGTTTGTTGTGTTAATTTGAGGACTCATGGGGCAATGGGTCTTGAATTAAACCATTTGACTCGTATTGGGTGTCACAGCAGCAGCTTTTCTATTCTAAGAAGTTACAGAAATACTCAGGTTATAATTTTACTCCCAACAGCATTGAAGTATTCCAGCCGGCTGTCTGGCAGGCAGACCCAGGGCTAAACATGCTGATGGAAGGCTACTGTAAGACTCTGCCTATTTGGTTGTTTTTTTACATGTTTTTAAATCTAACCTTTATTTAACTAGGCAAGTCAGTTAAGAACTAATTCTTATTTACAACGACGGCCTACCCCGGGCCAAACCCGTACGACGCTGGGCCAATTGTGCGCCGCCCTATGGGACTCCCAATCACGGCCAGTTGTGAAACAGCCTGGAATCAAACCAGGGACTGTAATGACGCCTCTTGAACTGAGATGCAGTGCCTTAAACCGCTGCGCCACTCGGGTGCGCCCATCTCTGTCCAACCGACTCAATTCCTCCACGCAGGTTAAGAACAGCTGAATATCACCACAGATAATACAACTCTATTACAGTTTTTCTCAGTCGCTTTGGTGCATTTCTTAGATCAAAAGTGCAATTCTTGATACTACTTGTACAAATTCCAAATCATCTAGTCACTTCTGCACATCATTAAAACAATTTCTTATTCCTTTTGAACAAATTGCAATTGATAATGTACAAGTGTCAGCTTTTTTTCACATTATCAATTGCTCATGTCATGTTGATCAAAATATAGTAGATGGTTCTCTGTTGAATAGTCTTACCCCTCAAAACATCTAGGCATTAGTTCCTTGCATAAGCCATTACATGCAAAATTGTTGAACTATTTGTCATAAACTGTCAAGCATAGTTTTACACATTTCTATTAGACCTTTTGTACAAAAACATGAATTGATGAATTGTGCAGGTGAAATTGACCCTCACTCATGAAGGAATGTAAAGTGTTAGTTCAACCAACAATCAACCAGTTGTCTAAATTGCTCAAAGTTGCATCTCATGAAGAATCAATTGGCAAGCATATATAGACAGACCACAACACAGAGTTGCAATTTTCCAATAATGGATGGACCAGGAAACGAACAGGGTCAACAGCAGCCGAATATTGGGAGATCAACCGTGTCCTCAATAGTTAAAACGTTTCGAAGAGAGAACAGGTATGTCCACCAATGTACAGTGCACTGTTACTGTATATAAGCAGTATACTGTATACTTCCTACAATGCTTCATATTACAGTAGTCCACTTGTATTTCACAGCATACAGAAATATACTCTATACAGATACATACTGCACCTTACATGCACCCACCTGTATGCTTTACAGTAAAATGTGTGTTTGCATAGTTTTTGTCTATGTGAAAGTGTGCGATGCATCACTGCATTTCCCCACATAGGACTGCAAGATTACCTCAAACCGGTGGCAGAGGACGCCTTTTCACACCTCAACAGGAGGAGGCTATTTGGACCATGGTCCGAGTAAACAATTCCATGAGACTCAGGGAAATACAAAGGACCATTATAGAGGACAACGATGTCTTTGAAAACATCCATACGGTTAGCATCTCAACCATCGACAGGGTGCTGCATAGAAACCAGATGAGTATGAAACATCTGTACCGTGTACCATTCCAAAGGAATGAGGACAGAGTTAAGGAGCTACGTTACCAGTATGCACATGTAAAACATATATCTATGTAACTACTTTACAGCAACATTTTATAGTGATACATAGTACAGTAAGCATAAACTGCACACATTTCCATTGCTGTGGAAGGAACATGCAATATATGTACATTTTATGTCACTCTTCCGTACCAAAACAAATTCAACTGTGTGTTCTGGGATATAGCGTATAATGGAGTTGGAATCAAGTGAACCCTCTCACAACTTTGTATACGTGGATGAGGCTGGCTTCAACCTGACCAAATGCAGAAGGCGGGGTCGGAATATCATCAGTCACAGAGCTACTGTGGATTTGCCAGGCCAACGGGGAGGAAATATCACCATGTGTGCTGCTATTTCGGAGCATGGTGCCCTGACCCATATCCACCTTATAGGGCCATACAACACCCAGCATCTACTCAACTTTGTAGAGACTCTCTACGGGGCTCTCATCCCTGATGATGAGAGGGGTCTGCTTAGAGAGGATTTGTATGTGGTAATTTGTGATAATGTGAGTTTCCATCGATCAAACATCATAAGGCAATGGTATGTGACCCACCCGAGGATGCTCATAGAATTCCTCCCACCTTATTCACCATTCCTTAATCCAATTGAGTACTTATTTTCAACATGGAGGTGGAAGGTGTACGATCGTCAGCCACACACACAGATGACCCTGCTGGCTGCAATGGATGCAGCATGTGAGGACATCACAGTAGACGCCTGCAGAGGATGGATAAGGCTAAAGCTAACTCTCTCTCCTCTGCTCTCATCCTTCTAGACCTATCGGCTTCCTTCGATACTGTGAACCATCAGATCCTCCTCTCCATATCCGTGGATGAGAATCTCCGAGTGCTGGGCATCTCCTTAGCGGCCCACGCTGTTTTGCGTCCTACCTTTTTCAGGTCGCTCCTACCAGGCGGCGTGGCGAGAATCTGTCTCCTCACCACGTCAATCACCACTGGTGTCCCCCAGGGCTCTGTTCTAGGCCCTCTCCTATTCTATGCCACACCAAGTCACTTGGCTCTGTCATAACCTCACAGTCTCTCCTATCATTGCTATGCAGACCTACACATCAATTAATCTTCTCCTTTCCCCCTTCTGATGACCAGGTGGCTAAACGCATTTCTGCATGTCTGGCAGACATATCAGTGTGGATGACGGATCACCACCTCAAGCTGAACCTCGGCAAGACGGAGCTGCTCTTCCTCCCGGGGAAGGACTGCCCGTTCCATGATCTCGCCATCACGGTTGACAACTCCATTGTGTCCTCCTCCCAGAGGGCTAAGAACCTGACAAGGCGGTGGCCCGTTCCTGTAGGTTCATGCTCTAGAACATCCACAGAGTATTGCCCTTTCACACAGGAAGCGGCGCAGGTCCTAATCCAGGCACTTGTTCATCTCCCGTCTGGATTACTGCAACTGCACCAAAGTTGGCTGGGCTCCCTGCCTGTGCCATTAAACCCCTACAACTCATCCAGAAGAAACAGCCCGTCTGGTGTTCAAAAGGTTCTCTCACGTCGGAGAGAACCTGAAACCCCATTTGTTTTACCTAGGATAGGATAAAGTAATCCTTCTCACCCCCTGATTTAGATGCACTATTGTAAAGTGGCTGTTCCACTGGATGTCATAAGGTGAATGCACCAAATTTGTTATTCGCTCTGGATAAGAGCGTCTGCTAAATGACTTAAATGTAAATGCATTCCAAAAGATTCTTTCCACGTTGCATTGGAAGGGAAAATATCCGGTGTGATGTGGATGATATGTGTAGAGACAGCACAACAGTGCTGTGGGCAAAGTTGTGCCTTAGGGGTGGTTTCCTGTGTTTCTTTCTAATTTGTTTTTTTTCTTCCTTTGTGCCCCTTTGGGTTGTCCAGTCTCTTTCAATGAATAACCCACATACAGTAATATGTAAATAGTACTGTTGAAATGGATATATGCCATAGAAGTGCAGCCTTGTGCAATTTCAATACAGTAACTGTCATCCAAACCGTAGCCTAAGATAACATCAGGTAATACTGTGAAAGTACAAAGTTACATTGATAAAATGCCTAAACATTTTGACGACCATGTTCATGAACAATGACTCAATGACTTATCATTCTGATGACACTGACATGATCATTGGCATTAATATTTACTTTTGAGAGATGTACTATGGATTTTTAGTGACTGACTAGCTTTAGAAACATATCTATTGTATATTGCAGTTTGTACAAATAGTTCTGAGAAATGCACTTATTATTTTGCACATGTTACGGATGATGTGAAAAATGCACCAAAGCGACTGAGAAAAACTGTAACATTCATGGAAGAAACATCTGATCGTAAAAGGTGTTCTGAAGCTAAGAGAAAACTGTTGATTTGTTTTACTTACATTAACATGAAGTAGGCTTGTTAGCTCCTGTTTAGTATTTTACTTTACATTACCTTCCTGCTCCATGTTTGAAAAAAAATCTGTTATTCAGAACATCACCACAAATGACTAAAACATAAACGATACATAGTAAGTCTAGTAAAATGATTTTGGATCAATGTTTTGTTGCGTCAAGGACAAGAGCAGAGAAAATGGCAGGTTTCGAGTATAAGTGTGGACAACATACATACATACATACATACATACATACATACATACATACATACATACATACATACATACATACATACATACATAGATACATACATACATACATAGATACATACATAGATAGATAGATAGATAGATAGATAGATAGATAGATAGATAGATAGATAGATAGATAGATAGATAGATAGATAGATAGATAGATAGATAGATAGATAGATAGATAGATAGATAGATAGATAGATCGTCCCGTTCTTCCTCCTCTCCCCCAAGACCCCAAATTGACCACGCGTGACAAGAGTCAGAGGCGCATCGACATGGTCAGGAAAATGCTTTGCAGTAGCCATTTCATGAAAGCAGTTTTACTTTGGCCATTGTCATTATTGAAATAAATGTTCAAATAAACTCTGTATAAACTGAAAACAAGAACACAGTATATTCTATACAAACTGAAAAGCCAGTACACTCTGTATAATCTGTAGTGCAGATTCTGTACTGACTGAAAAGCCAGTACACTCTGTATAATCTGCACTAATTGAAAAGCCAGTACACCCTGTATAATCTGTAGTGCAGATTCTGTACTAACTGAAAAGCCAGTACACTCTGTATAATCTGCAGTGCAGATTCTGTACTAACTGAAAAGCCAGTACACTCTGTATAATCTGTAGTGCAGATTCTGTACTAACTGAAAAACCAGTACACTCTGTATAATCTGCACTAATTGAAAAGCCAGTACACCCTGTATAATCTGTAGTGCAGATTCTGTACTAACTGAAAAGCCAGTACACTCTGTATAATCTGCACAAACTGAAAAGCCAGTACACTCTGTATAATCTGTAGTGCAGATTCTGTACTAACTGAAAAGCCAGTACACTCTGTATAATCTGTAGTGCAGATTCTGTACTAACTGAAAAGCCAGTACACTCTGTATAATCTGCACAAACTGAAAAGCCAGTACACTCTGTATAATCTGCACAAACTGAAAAACCAGTACACTCTGTATAATCTGCACTAATTGAAAAGCCAGTACACTCTGTATAATCTGTAGTGCAGATTCTGTACTAACTGAAAAGCCAGTACACCCTGTATAATCTGCACAAACTGAAAAGCCAGTACACTCTGTATAATCTGCACAAACTGAAAAGCCAGTACACTCTGTATAATCTGCACAAACTGAAAAGCCAGTACACTCTGTATAATCTGCACAAACTGAAAAGCCAGTACACTCTGTATAATCTCTAGTGCAGATTCTGTACTAACTGAAAAGCCAGTACACTCTGTATAATCTGCACAAACTGAAAAGCGAGTGCTGATTGATACAATTGACGGTTATGAGCCTTTTGTTGAACACCAGTGAATTTGTTTGCCAATTGCTGTACCTCTGCAACAATGGTATACTGTATACACCACTACATGCCTTTCGAGTAGTTTAACTCACTACTACTTATGGATATGAAGCCATACACACATACACACCTCGACCAGGTTGATGAGGTGCAGGAAGAACTCGTGTGCGTCTTGCTGTCTGTTGGAGGAGAACTCGGGGTGGCCCTTGCTGACCATGGCTTTGAACATCTTGGGAGAGATGCCCTTCGACTGGTGCTGCAATGAGAAACCAAGCACAACTTGTCTATTTCTGTGGTTATGAGAGCGGTGACAACAGTGTAATGTCTAATCGGTGCTGTACCTAAACCCACTGACAGCTCTACAGCCACAGTGCATAATGAGGCACTGGGCACAATGAAGCATACTGGCAGTAACCCTCAAGATCCTTTCCCCACAAAACAAACATGCATACTGGCAGTAACCCTCAAGATCCTTTCCCCACAAAACAAACATGCATACTGGCAGTAACCCTCAAGATCCTTTCCCCACAAAACAAACATGCATACTGGCAGTAACCCTCAAGATCCTTTCCCCACTAAACAAACATGCATACTGGCAGTAACCCTCAAGATCCTTTCCCCACAAAACAAACATGCATACTGGCAGTAACCCTCAAGATCCTTTCCCCACAAAACAAACATGCATACTGGCAGTAACCCTCAAGATCCTTTCCCCACAAAACAAACATGCATACTGGCAGTAACCCTCAAGATCCATTCCCACAAAACAAACATGCATACTGGCAGTAACCCTCAAGATCCTTTCCCCACTAAACAAACATGCATGGACTGGAGTAACCCTCAAGATCCTTTCCCCACAAAACAAACATGCATACTGGGAGTAACCCTCAAGATCCTTTGCCCACAAAACAAACATGCATACTGGCAGTAACCCTGAGATCCTTTCCCCACAAAACAAACATGCATACTGGCAGTAACCCTCAAGATCCTTTCCCTAAAACAAACATGCATACTGGCAGTAACCCAGTCAAGATCCTTTCCCCACAAAACAAACATGCATACTGGCAGTAACCCTCAAGATCCTTTCCCCACAAAACAAACATGCATACTGGCAGTAACCCTCAAGATCCTTTCCCCACAAAACAAACATGCATACTGGCAGTAACCCTCAAGATCCTTTCCCCACAAAACAAACATGCATACTGGCAGTAACCCTCAAGATCCTTTCCCCACAAAACAAACATGCACACTGGCAGTAACCCTCAAGATCCTTTCCCACTAAACAAACATGCATACTGGCAGTAACCCTCAAGATCCTTTCCCCACAAAACAAACATGCATACTGGCAGTAACCCTCAAGATCCTTTCCCCACAAAACAAACATGCATACTGGCAGTAACCCTCAAGATCCTTTCCCCACAAAACAAACATGCATACTGGCAGTAACCCTCAAGATCCTTTCCCCACAAAACAAACATGCATACTGGCAGTAACCCTCAAGATCCTTTCCCCACAAAACAAACATGCATACTGGCAGTAACCCTCAAGATCCTTTCCCCACAAAACAAACATGCATACTGGCAGTAACCCTCAAGATCCTTTCCCCACAAAACAAACATGCATACTGGCAGTAACCCTCAAGATCCTTTCCCCACTAAACAAACATGCATACTGGCAGTAACCCTCAATCTGCAGGAAATCCAGAGTGTCTTTACATGGCAGTGTTAGATGAATCATACATCGCACAACAGTTGGTGCTGTAGTGTAGTCCCTGTATGTCTGTAATCTGTATACTAAATACTTCAGGATTCAGGACTGTATTGGTCAGATTGGATTAGCAACAATTCACACTGCTCATGCAAGACAAGTTGATCTGCAGCAGCTAGATATCTATGCAGTGAAAAATGCCAAAATGGCACTACATTTGCTACCTGAATAGACAATACTAACACAATTGGGTTGTTATTGCAGCATGTATGGAGCATCTAAGACAATCAAATCTCAAAACGTTAGCTTCAGTTTATACTATAAATAGAAAATACAATGTCCACTTTAATGGAAGAGTTACAACCCAAACATAATTTGGGAAAGATATTGGGTTATGATATTGAAGACATGCAACACACCCCTTTAAATGTCAAAACTACAAGGTACTCAAAATATGAGCAAGGCCCCTCCCCTCCCCACCCCTCCCTTCCCCGTTCTCCAGGCAACGGTGTTCCACGCAGATGTCTGGGTGTGTCCAAACCTGGCCCTAACCTGAATGCAGACTCCTCATTATATTACACTGGCATTACTAGATGAAAATCTAGCAGATGAATAATTACATTACATTACATTTAAGTCATTTAGCAGACGCTCTTATCCAGAGCGACTTACAAATTGGTGGATTCACCTTATGACATCCAGTGGAACAGCCACTTTACAATAGTGCATCTAATGGAGAAGAACAGTACAGCTCTTTCCCCTGCTTATCTGGCAACACAAAAACGTTCTGATCTCCCAAGTTGCCCGTTTGTAATTTTCCCCAGATAAGGAGCTGGACATGCCCAGTCTAATACCTTGTATTCTTCTCTCATCACCTGTTCAATGAGCTCGGATTTCATTGGTGGTTTGGAGTACAGGCCTGAGAGAAGTCCGTGGCCCAGTTTAGCCCTGGAGGACAAACAAAAACAAAAAGACACCTATATAACTAGTGACAAACTTGGCTAACCCATGGTGCCTGTCCTAATACACAAGAAAGCATTGTAATAGCGTGCCTGTCCAAATACACAAGAAAGCACTGTAATAGCTGTCAAAACTTGGCTAAGAACAAAAGCTCTTTGCCAATACCATCTCCACCATCAACGCACACAAAAGGAAAGCAATGAAATGATTGACCAACCATAACACACATTACCTATATTACACATGCTTGCAGTGTAACGGCTACTCTAACTACTAACAGCTGCTAAGAACAAAATCGATTTGGCAACACCAGTGGTAATCAACTTCCTGATTTATGAGACGATCTGCATCAGATTAACATGGTGAAGGTCATTAACACAATCATGTTAACGCTGTAGCATTAAGACTTCCCTTCACTGGAACTAAGGGGCCCGAACCATGAAACACCCCAAAAATACCATTATTCCTCATCCACCAAACTTTACAGTTGCCAATATGCATTGGGGCAGGTAGGCTTCTCCTGGCATCCGCCAAACCCAGATTTGTCAGTCGGACTGCCAGATGGTGAAGCATGATTTACAGTATCACTCCAGAGAACACGTGTCCACTGCACCAGAGGAAAATGGCGCCCAGCATTACACCACTCCAGCCGACGCTTGGCATTGTGCATGGCGATCTTAGGAGGCTTGTGTGTGGCTTCTCGGCCATGGAAACACATTTCATAAAGGTCCCGACGAACAGTTAGATTTTTACGTGCTATGAGTTTCAGCACTCAGCGTTCCCGTTCTGTTAGCTTGTGTGGTATACTACTTCGCGGCTGAGCCGATGTTGCTCCTATATGTTTCCACTACACAATAAACAGCACATACAATTGACCGAAGCAGCTCTAGCAGGGCAGACATTTGACAAACTGACATGTTGGAAAGGTGGCATCCTATGACGGTGCCACGTTACTGAGTTATTCAGTAAGGCCATTCAACTGCCAATGTCTGTTTATGGAGATTGCGTGGCTGTGCGCTCAATTTTATACACCTGTCAGCAACAGGTGTGGCTGAAATAGCCGAATGGACTAATTTGAAGTTATGTCCACATACTTGTGTATATACAGTGTCGCTAGAAAATATTAGAGTTGGCATAGAGGGGCTTTTAACGGCAAGTCAGCATTTATGTGAACCGGTCAGATGTTTGAAGGTGTGAGACAAGACCAGGGGATCATTTTGTCTCGAGGGCCACATCGGGATTTCAAAATTCAGTGGGAGGGCCACGCTGATTTTTTTTAGTTCGCCATAGGCAACTTGCGGTCTAGAAGAAGGGCAGTTATTCGAAAATGTATAGGTCCATTATAATTTACTCAGCCTCCCCGGGCCCGCGGGCCAGATCCCTGGTCAAAACGCTGTACTGATGATAAGCAGCATTATACAAACTGTGTATTGACTCACATTTGTGTGCTGAAATCCGTGGTGGGGTCAAGAGGTGAGTAGTCATAGATCCTCTGTAGATTTCCAACATACCTAGAGATTCAAAAACAGACGCCAGACAGTACATTCAGTGCTACTGTAAAAGAGGGAAAATATGAGATTGAATACTCCAGTCATCCACTTGTATTAGCCTGCTGTTCTCAGTACTGTAGGTATTGTTGTGCAATCACCACGTAATAACACCTTTAGGTCAAGTGAGTCAGTTTTCCGTCATCAGCATCTATATTCGTCTTGTTGTAGGAGGGCTGAACATGACCCCTGCAGTGTCCTGACTTTGTATGTTTACTCTGGTCTATTCTAGAGGCCCCCTCTCTCTCTATATATCTCACACACACACACACACACACACACACACACACACACACACACACACACACACACACACACACACACACACACACACACACCCCATATGCTAGTTATACTCACGCCCTCTGGAACTCTGGGATGCTGAAAAGGACCTGCATGGTGGTGCCCAGGTAGCAGCTGTTACCCAAGTTCTTAATGCCCGTGAAACCTGAGCCGTACACCTCCTTCAGCTTCATGCCCGACTCCTGGATCACCTCCCACTCGCTGACCCGAGGCCGAACGCTCTCTGTGTTGTCTGTGTTGAGGTGGCCATTTTCTGTTCCATTCTATTTCAACCAATAGAACAAAATGAGGGAGTAGAGGTTCAAAATAAAGGGGTCACATTAATCTAGACGTGGTTGATGTTATTCTCGGCTTACATTAATCTATGTCAAATGGAAGTGGCTGTTTGACAGTGTGCTGAACATCACAAATGTTACGTATTATGAAACAGGTAGAGTACAGACAAAAAAAAGGAGAGCTTCTCAATCTTTCCTACAACGATGGCGAGACTTATACCTGCTGCATCTGTAGCATGTCTATTCCAAAATGTTGCAAGTGTTCGGATATGTGAGGGTCCAGGACTGCTTCTTCTTCATCAAATGAATATATATCTGAAACGGGGGGTTGTTACTGGTCATCAAAAAAACAAGGGCCAAGGCCTCTTCATATTAATAGGATGGTTGTTACTTGTATAGATAGAATATGAATTTAATAGGATCTCTATGCTTCTACCAATGGAAAAGTTGAACCCAGATATGATGCGTTATTGTGTTAGATGAATGCATCAGCATTTATAATGTATTGTTGCATGTTTTCCCCAATATTAATCAATCAATCAATCAAATGTACTTATAAAGCCCTTCTTACATCAGCTGATGTCACAAAGTGCTGTACAGAAACCCAGCCTATAACCCCAAACAGCAAGCAATGCAGGTGTAGAAGCACGGAAGCCCAATATGTGTCACTGACCTGCTCTGATGTCCAGTTTGACTGCCAGAGGAAGTGGGTACTGACCTGCTCCATCTGCGGTGATGTTGTCCAGTTTGACTGCCAGAGGAAGAGGGTACTGACCTTCTCCATCTGCGGTGATGTTGTCCAGTTTGACTGCCAGAGGAAGTGGGTACTGACCTGCTCCATCTGCGGTGATGTTGTCCAGTTTGACTGCCAGAGGAAGAGGGTGACCTGCGGTGATGTTGTCAGTTTGACTGCCAGAGGAAGTGGGTACTGACCTGCTCCATCTGCGGTGATGTTGTCCAGTTTGACTGCCAGAGGAAGAGGGTACTGACCTTCTCCATCTGCGGTGATGTTGTCGTTTGACTGAGAGGAAGTGTTGACCTCCCATCTTGATGTTGTCCAGTTTGACTGCCAGAAAGTGGGTACTGACCTGCTGATGTTGTCCAGTTTGACTGCCAGAGGAAGTGGGTACTGATGTCCATCTGTTGATGACTTTGACTGCCAGAGGAAGAGGGTACTGACCTTCTCCATCTGCGGTGATGTTGTCCAGTTTGACTGCCAGAGGAAGTGACCTGCTCCATCTGTGATGTTGTCCAGTTTGACTGCTGACTCCATCTGCGGTGATGTTGTCCAGTTTGACTGCCAGAGGAAGTGGGTACTGACCTGCTCCATCTGCGGTGATGTTGTCCAGTTTGACTGCCAGAGGGAAGTTGGTGTCTTTGTAGTGGTCCAGGGCGTGGCCGTTTCCTCCAGCACCGTCGAAGAACCACTTCCCACAAAGCACCGCTCCGTCCGTCAGGTTCAGCCACAGGTTCTCTCTCATCTCACACTTCTGACATTTCCAACCACTGAGAGGAGAGAAGGGACAGGGGAAAACATTCACAGAGTCATATCACATGTTGATAAATATATTAGCTCTTATTACATTTGTTCAGGACAAAATACGGCAAGAATGGCCAAAAAGCATTCTCTCTCATTGGAGTTAATTGATTGACATGAATTATGTTCAATGAACAGGGTAAGACAGACTTTTGTGTTACTGTTTCTCATTGTAAAACACTCCTCAATGCTAGTGCATCTTAATGCTAGTGCATCTTAATGCTAGTGCTTCTTAATGCTAGTGCTTCTTAATGCTAGTGCATCTTAATGCTAGTGCATCTTTAATGCTAGTGCTTCTTAATGCTAGTGCATCTTAATGCTAGTGCTTCTTAATGCTAGTGCATCTTAATGCTAGTGCTTCTTAATGCTAGTGCTTCTTAATGCTAGTGCTTCTTAATGCTAGTGCATCTTAATGCTAGTGCTTCTTAATGCTAGTGCTTCTTAATGCTAGTGCATCTTAATGCTACATGTACATAATAAGAGTAACCTCCATGTTACACAAAAGCCTCTGTAATGTTAGAGTAACTTGACTTCAGATACCTAAGATACATTACAGAGTAACTTGGTTTCAGAAACCTAAGATACATTACCTAGTAACTTGGTTTCAGATACCGAAGATACATTACAGAGTAACATGGTTTCAGATACCTAACATACATTACAGAGTAACTTGGTTTCAGATACCTAACATACATTACAGAGTAACTTGGTTTCAGATACCGAAGATACTCTGTAATGTAACTTGGTTTCAGACACCTAAAATACTCTAATGTCACTTGGCTTCAGATACCTAAGATACTCTGTAATGTAACTTGGTTTCAGACACCTAAAATACTCTAATGTCACTTGGCTTCAGATACCTAAGATACTCTGTAATGTAACTTGGCTTCAGACACTTAAGAAAATAGCTGGTGAGTTCATCTGGTATGTCCCATCATGTTTTGTGCACCTCAGAGTGATGCAGCTGCACATGGGTGTCTATCTGTGATTGTTGTCTGCTTGGGGTTGTATTTAGTGTCTGCTTGGGGTTATTTTTAGTGTCTATCTGTGATTGTTGTCTGCTTAGGGATATATTTAGTGTCTATCTGTGATTGTTGTCTGCTTGGGGTTATATTTAGTGTCTATCTGTGATTGTTGTCTGCTTGGAGTTATATTTAGTGTCTATCTGTGATTGTTGTCTGCTTGGGGTTATATTTAGTGTCCATCTGTGATTATTGTCTGCTTGGGGTTATATTTAGTGTCTATCTGTGATTATTGTCTGCTTGGGGTTATATTTAGTGTCTATCTGTGATTGCTGTCTGCTTGGGGTTATATTTAGTGTCTATCTGTGATTGTTGTCTGCTTGGGGTTATATTTAGTGTCTGCTTGGGGTTATATTTAGTGTCTGCTTGGGGTTATTTTTAGTGTCTATCTGTGATTGTTGTCTGCTTGGGGTTATATTTAGTGTCTGCTTGGGGTTATTTTTAGTGTCCATCTGTGATTATTGTCTGCTTGGGGTTATATTTAGTGTCTATCTGTGATTGTTGTCTGCTTGGGGTTATATTTAGTGTCTGCTTGGGGTTATTTTTAGTGTCTGCTTGGGGTTATATTTAGTGTCTATCTGTGATTGTTGTCTGCTTGGGGTTATATTTAGTGTCTGCTTGGGGTTATTTTTAGTGTCTATCTGTGATTGTTGTCTGCTTGGGGTTATATTTAGTGTCTATCTGTGATTATTGTCTGCTTGGGGTTATATTTAGTGTCTATCTGTGATTGTTGTCTGCTTGGGGTTATATTTAGTGTCTGCTTGGGGTTATTTTTAGTGTCTCTCTGTGATTGCTGTCTGCTTGGGGTTATATTTAGTGTCTGCTTGGGGTTATATTTAGTGTCCATCTGTGATTATTGTCTGCTTGGGGTTATATTTAGTGTCCATCTGTGATTGTTGTCTGCTTGGGGTTATATTTAGTGTCCATCTGTGATTGTTGTCTGCTTGGGGTTATATTTAGTGTCCATCTGTGATTGTTGTCTGCTTGGGGTTATATTTAGTGTCCATCTGTGATTATTGTCTGCTTGGGGTTATATTTAGTGTCCATCTGTGATTATTGTCTGCTTGGGGTTATATTTAGTGTCCATCTGTGATTGTTGTCTGCTTGGGGTTATATTTAGTGTCCATCTGTGATTATTGTCTGCTTGGGGTTATATTTAGTGTCCATCTGTGATTATTGTCTGCTTGGGGTTATATTTAGTGTCCATCTGTGATTATTGTCTGCTTGGGGTTATATTTAGTGTCCATCTGTGATTATTGTCTGCTTGGGGTTATTTTTAGTGTCTCATCTGTGATTGCTGTCTGCTTGGGGTTATATTTAGTGTCTGCTTGGGGTTATATTTAGTGTCCATCTGTGATTGTTGTCTGCTTGGGGTTATATTTAGTGTCCATCTGTGATTATTGTCTGCTTGGGGTTATTTTTAGTGTCTCTCTCTGATTGCTGTCTGCTTGGGGTTATATTTAGTGTCTGCTTGGGGTTATATTTAGTGTCCATCTGTGATTGTTGTCTGCTTGGGGTTATATTTAGTGTCCATCTGTGATTATTGTCTGCTTGGGGTTATATTTAGTGTCCATCTGTGATTATTGTCTGCTTGGGGTTATATTTAGTGTCCATCTGTGATTATTGTCTGCTTGGGGTTATATTTAGTGTCCATCTGTGATTATTGTCTGCTTGGGGTTATTTTTAGTGTCTCTCTGTGATTGCTGTCTGCTTGGGGTTATATTTAGTGTCTGCTTGGGGTTATATTTAGTGTCCATCTGTGATTGTTGTCTGCTTGGGGTTATATTTAGTGTCCATCTGTGATTATTGTCTGCTTGGGGTTATTTTTAGTGTCTCTCTCTGATTGCTGTCTGCTTGGGGTTATATTTAGTGTCTGCTTGGGGTTATATTTAGTGTCCATCTGTGATTGTTGTCTGCTTGGGGTTATATTTAGTGTATCTGTGATTATTGTCTGCTTGGGGTTATATTTAGTGTCTATCTGTGATTATTGTCTGCTTGGGGTTATATTTAGTGTCTGCTTGGGGTTATATTTAGTGTCTGCTTGGGGTTATATTTAGTGTCTGTCCACTGGAATATACCATTCGATCATGGTAAAGGAGAGATTCCTTAATATGGGATCAGAATCCGACAAGTAAGGTGGAGGGACACACAAGTAGCTCAAGTAACCCAAAACGACCCCCCAAACCACACAAGAAACACAGGAGGACCCACAAACTAGCAACAACACAAGAGCACAAGTAACACAAAATGATATGACACTGTAGACATACATATTCTCTAGAGGCTGACAGAGACGGCAGCAGTTCTGAAGCCAATGTCTACAATATTGGTGTTTCCTAAATAATTGCGTAACTCTTGTCAGTCCAATCAGTGGGCTGTTACCTGGGTGGGATCCTCACTCCGTTGTCCTGCTGTCGGAGACTCCTGGCGTGTTTGGACACCTGGATCTCCTCGTCCCAGGAGTCAGACTCCTGCTTTTTGTAGGCTGACGCAGCGTTGAGCACGGCATCACAGGCTATTGTCACCTGGGAGTCACAGGACACACAGGAGCCATTAGATCTACTGATTGAGGAGATGTGTTTCACTGACAAAAGACTAGTAGTAGTTTGGGGGTGTAGATCATGTTTTTGTTTGCGGTCCTGTAGCTCAGTTGGTAGAGCATGGCGCTTGTAACGCCAGGGTAGTGGGTTCAATCCCGGGACCACCCATACGTAGAATGTATGCACACATGACTGTAAGTCGCTTTGGATAAAAGCGTCTGCTAAATGGCATATATTATTATTATATATTATTTGCGTTTTTGTTTTTGTTTGCGTTGGAGACGGCTCTATCTGTCCCCTATTACCGGACTATTAATGGCCCAGTGCACTACTTTTCTGAGAAGAAAAAATATATATTTTTAATTTCCTTAATATATATTTTTTTCCATTGTGATTGTTCTGTGGGTAGCTATGGTAACAGGTCTAGGACTGTGGTGCATACAGGAGGATAGATACAGTGCCTTGCGAAAGTATTCGGCCCCCTTGAACTTTGCGACCTTTTGCCACATTTCAGGCTTCAAACATAAACATATAAAACTGTATTTTTTTGTGAAGAATCAACAACAAGTGGGACACAATCATGAAGTGGAACGACATTTATTGGATATTTCAAACTTTTTTAACAAATCAAAAACTGAAAAATTATGCGTGCAAAATTATATAATAGAGTATCACTGTAGTTCCTCACTGATATGTCTATTTTACTAGCACCGATAGCGGAGTAACCCTGTAACAGAGGATTAATAACACCAAATAATGTAACTTTTAAAGCACCTATGCAGTCCTTTTATTTTAAATCATCACTATACGTCTCATAACTCACGCTGTGCGTTTATTTCATGAAAATAATTTATTAACATAACCCCGAGCCTCCTTTTGCTCGGTTTGATCATGTGGGCGTATCAATACAAATGTACATATATTACATACACAGCCCTGATTGGCTGATAGTATCGTCTAGACTCTATCTTACCACACTTACCCGTTCAAAGTAGGAGGATATGTATGCAAATAAAAGATGACTGGTCATTGGTTAGAATAATCCGATCAGATTGTGTCACTACTACTACTAAGCTACTGTCCTGCCCATTATAATAGATGTACATAGGCATATGGTTAACACAACCAGTGGTACACATGCACACAAAGGCTTTCACAACAATTAGACCCTGCGATTAACAAACACAGGATACCTATGGCATACAAAAACGAAAAATAGGATAAGGAAGCACTGCACTGGAAAAGGCAAATGGCGAGAAGGGTGGTACGTGATCCACTGTTTCCATTCAGCATGCATGGCACACAGAGGGCATGGGTACACACTCACTGACCAGTGCAGGCAACTCCTCAATATTTGGTAAGGGGATCTCGAAGTGGTCTGGGAATATGACGAGCTTGGCCTCGTCTTCACACTCATACTCATCCCCGTTAAAATCACGGTTCAGTTCTAAATCTGAGAGAGAGGAAGCAGACGTCAACATTCAGTTCCCATGAAACAGTGACTGATGATCCATACACTTGATTGGCCTTTCGATGAGCATTTGTCTTGGCTATACAGGAAAAAAAGTGAGATGACAGAATCAAATACTCACATCAATTCTGGAAAAGCATCCAATTAGAATGGTAGTTGTTTCAGGTGATCTAATGCATTTCTGAGATCATGTGATTTGTTAGAAGGTGCATATCCAATAATGCATGGGGTGTGTATGTATTTCTTGAATATTTGAGCTTCCATGTTAGCTGGCTTGATAAGATACAGTATACATCCAGTGAGGTAACCCAGACTTGAGGTTTAGGGTTAGAAGTCACAGCTGCAGAACAGAGGTCAAATGTAATGTAAATATCCCTTGTCAACAAGGGTCAAAAGATCCAATTGTTTAATGAGGTCTGGGGTCAACAGGGCTCCGGGCAGCCGAGCGGAAATGGAGGAAAACTCGCCTCCCTGCGGACCTGGCATCCTTTCGCTCCCTCCTCTCTACATTTTCCTTCTCTGTCTCTGCTGCTAAAGCCACTTTCTACCACTCTAAATTCCAAGCATCTGCCTCTAACCCTAGGAAGCTCTTTGCCACCTTCTCCTCCCTCCTGAATCCTCCTCCCCCTCCCCCCCTCCTCCCTCTCTGCAGATGACTTCGTCAACCATTTTGAAAAGAAGGTCGACGACATCCGATCCTCGTTTGCTAGGTCAAACGACACCGCTGGTTCTGCTCACACTGCCCTACCCTGTGCTCTGACCTCTTTCTCCCCTCTCTCTCCAGATGAAATCTTGCGTCTTGTGACGGCCGGCCGCCCAACAACCTGCCCGCTCGACCCTATCCCCTCCTCTCTTCTCCAGACCATTTCCGGAGACCTTCTCCCTTACCTCACCTCGCTCATCAACTCATCCCTGACCGCTGGCTCGTCCCTTCCGTCTTCAAGAGAGCGAGAGTTGCACCCCTTCTGAAAAAACCTACACTCGATCCCTCCGATGTCAACAACTACAGACCAGTATCCCTTCTTTCTTTTCTCTCCAAAACTCTTGAACGTGCCGTCCTTGGCCAGCTCTCCCGCTATCTCTCTCAGAATGACCTTCTTGATCCAAATCAGTCAGGTTTCAAGACTAGTCATTCAACTGAGACTGCTCTTCTCTGTATCACGGAGGCGCTCCGCACTGCTAAAGCTAACTCTCTCTCCTCTGCTCTCATCCTTCTAGACCTATCGGCTGCCTTCGATACTGTGAACCATCAGATCCCCCTCTCCATCCTCTCCGAGTTGGGCATCTCCGGCGCGGCCCACGCTCCTACCAGGTGGCGTGGCGAGAATCTGTCTCCTCACCACGCGCTCTCACCACTGGTGTCCCCCAGGGCTCTGTTCTAGGCCCTCTCCTATTCTCGCTATACACCAAGTCACTTGGCTCTGTCATAACCTCACATGGTCTCTCCTATCATTGCTATGCAGATGACACACAATTAATCTTCTCCTTTCCCCCTTCTGATGACCAGGTGGCGAATCGCATCTCTGCATGTCTGGCAGACATATCAGTGTGGATGACGGATCACCACCTCAAGCTGAACCTCGGCAAGACGGAGCTGCTCTTCCTCCCGGGGAAGGACTGCCCGTTCCATGATCTCGCCATCACGGTTGACAACTCCATTGTGTCCTCCTCCCAGAGCGCTAAGAACCTTGGCGTGATCCTGGACAACACCCTGTCGTTCTCAACTAACATCAAGGCGGTGGCCCGTTCCTGTAGGTTCATGCTCTACAACATCCGCAGAGTACGACCCTGCCTCACACAGGAAGCGGCGCAGGTCCTAATCCAGGCACTTGTCATCTCCCGTCTGGATTACTGCAACTCGCTGTTGGCTGGGCTCCCTGCCTGTGCCATTAAACCCCTACAACTCATCCAGAACGCCGCAGCCCGTCTCGTGTTCAACCTTCCCAAGTTCTCTCACGTCACCCCGCTCCTCCGCTCTCTCCACTGGCTTCCAGTTGAAGCTCGCATCCGCTACAAGACCATGGTGCTTGCCTCACGGAGCTGTGAGGGGAACGGCACCTCAGTACCTCCAGGCTCTGATCAGGCCCTACACCCAAACAAGGGCACTGCGTTCATCCACCTCTGGCCTGCTCGCCTCCCTACCACTGAGGAAGTACAGTTCCCGCTCAGCCCAGTCAAAACTGTTCGCTGCTCTGGCTCCCCAATGGTGGAACACACTCCTCACGACGCCAGGACAGCGGAGTCAATCACCACCTTCCGGAGACACCTGAAACCCCACCTCTTTAAGGAATACCTAGGATAGGATAAAGTAATCCTTCTCACCCCCCTAAAAGATTTAGATGCACTATTGTAAAGTGGCTGTTCCACTGGATGTCATAAGGTGAATGCACCAATTTGTAAGTCGCTCTGGATAAGAGCGTCTGCTAAATGACTTAAATGTAAATGTAATGTAATGTCAAGTGAATACTACTGTATGTTAAAATCCCACAATGTGCTCTGGACCTCTCTATGCTGAACTGTTGAGTTCTACTGAGAGTAGTAGGATGCCACGTCCTCCTTTAACAATTTCACAATAGAATGTCATCAATTTAATAGAATACTCATCAAGGCATAATTGACGATAAGTCAATACATGTTTGAAATGCATTTGGGACTTTCAGACAGCGCTTGTAGAACCTTGAGTCAAATTAATTGTGTCCCCTATTGTTTTTACAATGTCCAGAACATTCAAATAGTTGATGACGAATTGTTGAGTCATATAGTAAGTAGCCAGATAATGTTACTGTGTACATTGACCCCCTCTTTTTCAACCCTAGTCCTCTCTCCTCTATGGCTTTTGTTAAGAAGCCTCTGGTTACATGATGACGTGTGGGCTGCTGGCTGACTGATTAGATCGTCACTGGTATGGAAATGCCAAAGCAACATTGAGCTTTAGCTTGGGTTCCAATTGCCATCAAAGTCGAGAGGAGATTTGGAAAGGAGGGAGGGAGGATACAGTTCACATCAGGTTGGAAGAACCTCTGTGTCCAGGCCTGCAGAGTGAAAAGACAACAATCCAGCATGTCCAATAATGGGAGAGTGAATCTTGTAGCCTGGTGCTTCTGGGTATGTAGGCTACACCGAGGCAGGGCACTGAAGTGGCCGGCTACACAGCATGAGTGGATAATGGGAGATAAGGGAGTGGAGTGTAAGGGAACGTTGCAGGGCCAGATAAACAGGGGAGGTAACTAGCGAGCGTTGATTATTTAAATAACACTAGCGCGAGAGGAGAATCCACCACCTGGCCCTCCCTTGCACGTGTCATTGTGGCCGATGGCCGGGGGAGATGACGGGTCACAACAGCTGAGGCCAGCCGAGCGACAGGCAGGTGCGGCCCACTGTAAACCAACCCCCATGTAGGAGGAGAGTAAGACCAGGCCGGGCATGTGGCACTTTGGATTTAGAATGGTTACTAACTGCATATACGAATAAATTAGCTAAATTTAGAGTTGCCTGGCAGGAAAGGAACGGGGGCCAGGCCTCGGGCTCTGGACATGGGAATATGTCTCTTTAGGCCAGAGAGTGTATGGCCAGTGTAGGGCAACCACCATATAACAAAATAAAAACAATAACAGCATGACACGATGACAGACAATTTCCCCTAATAATCGCATTAGAAAGGGGGAAATGTCGGCCTATAGTAAAGGATGGGAGAGTCTTGTCCTTCTCTTCAAGATGGGCTGACAAACAGACTACTGAGAGAAATGTGACTGTACTGTAAATAACCCATAAGGAGACTGAGTTTAAGGGGAACTCCCCATGAGGATATTTTCCGGACAATATCAGGCTTACCTAGGAACACTCTGCCATTTCTTCTTCTGGAGATGGCGCCTCCTGCGGCACCTGTGGCTTTCTGTGGGAAACAGGTTAACAGGTAGAAAGGTTATTAACGGAGCAAAATATATATATCAAGCAAATATATCTCTTAAAAATGGCCTATTCTCAAAGACAGCGGTAGCAAGCCATGAAACTACTAGTTTTCTAAAATACAAAATGGTTACCTTTATAAATTAGAATACTAAAACAGTTTTGATATATTTACAGTCATTTTTTTACAACACTAATACAAATGCCTAGTTAGTGCTGGCTGACAAAACATCAAATATAAACAGTATATGAATAAATACTGGAAGCATGTCCTTAATAAACTCCATAGAGTCAGTAGACTGTGAATATGTCAAATTGCTAGCTAGGGTTACAAGACCATTCACTGTGAACTGACTGGATCCTTCTGATCCAAATTGAGTTCAGACCGACTCCCATCAACACATCAAACAGACACGAAGAATGAACTCTGGGACTAACTAGCATCATGGGAAAACAACAGAAACACGAGCCGGTGGAATGAGGACAGCTGTTTATGGACAGATCCAGGCATGAAAATAGATGCACTTATCTGGGGGTCAATTAGGACCGAACGGAAACGGTGGCAGCTAAGGTTGTTTTAATTTTAAACTGAACATGCAGTTTCCTTACTCGATTGTAAACAGAACAGAGAACAGCATTCTGATCTGGATTGTTATGTTGCTGGGAGACGTAGGGAAGATCTACTTGGCTAGATCCATTTGTCAGGCAAAAACAGGTGTGACATTTGTCAGGCAAGTGAGTGATATTTTATTTTTTATTTTTTATTTTACCAGGTAACTTGACTGAGAACACATTCTCATTTACAGCAACGACCTGTGGAATAGTTACAGGGGAGAAGACGGATGAGTGAGCCAATTGTAAACTGGGGATGATTAGGTGGCCATGATGGTAAGATAAGTGATAACATATAAATAATAAGCAGGTTGCTACCTATATTGAAGCTTTTGTGTCAGGATCTGATGTAAATCTATCTGTAGTATTACAATAATATAATTTGAATAACACATCCTAGAGTGCAGGCTTGAGGGCTTCGTATTCCCACCCCAACAGTGCAATTGTAACGTATTACTACTGTATAGGCCTATGCAAAGTGCAGATGACTTAAATATTATTCACTGAAATCCCTGTTTGCTGTGCACATGACGAATAAACATTGATTTAATTTGACGATCCATCACTGACTAATTTGACATTTCACCATAAATGTTGTGGTTACAGTGTGCCTGTCAGTGCCATACCACCAAACAAATGGTTGAACCAAAACAAATCTGAAGTTAGGGAACTTACAAATGAATTAGTGAACAGAAACCATTAGTTAAAAGGGAAATGTCAAAAATGTTCTACTTTGTATTCATGCTCTCCAGCCCTACTGAAAAATCCACATACAGTGCCATCAGAAAGTATTCAGGCCCTTTGACTTTTCCACATTTTGTTATGTAGCAGTCTTATTCTAAAATAGATTAAATAAATAAAAAATTCCTCAGAAACCTACACACAATACCCCAAAATGACAAACCAAAAACAAGTTTAGACATTTTTGAAAATGTATTAAACAGAAATATACATACAACACTACCTTATTTACATAAGTATTCAGACCCTTTGCTATGAGACTTGAAATTGAGCTCAGGTGCATCCTGTTTCCCTTGATCATCCTTGAGGTATTTCTACAACTTGATTGGAGTCCACCTGTGTTAAATTCAATTGATTGGACATGATTTGGACATGATTTGGAAATGCACAGTGTCTATATTAGGTCCCACAGGTGGCAGAGCATGTCAGAGCAAAAACCAAGCCATGAGGTTGAAGGAATTGTCCGTAGAGCTCCGAGACAGGATTGTGTCAAGGCACAGATCTGGGGAAGGGTACCAAAAAATAATTCTGCATTATCGAAGGTCCCAAAGAACACAGTGGCCTCCGTCATTCTTAAATGGATGAAGTTTATAACCACCAAGACTCTTCCTAGAGCTGGCCGCCCGGCCAAACTGAGCAGTCGAGGGAGAAGGGCCTTGGTCAGGGAGGTGACAAAGAACCCAATGGTCACTCAGAGTTCCTCTGTGGAGATGGGAGAACCTTCCAGAAGGACAACCTTCTCTGCAGCACTCCACCAATCAGGCCTTTATGGTAGTGGCCAGACGGAAGACACTCCTCAGTAAAAGGCACATGACAGCCCGCGCGGAGTTGCCAAAAGGCAGCTAAAGGACTGTCGGACCATGAAAAACAAGATTGAACTCTGGCCTGAATGCCAAGTGTCATGTCTGGAGGAAACCTGGCACCATCCCCACGGTGAAGCATGGTGGTGGCAGCATCATGCTGTGGGGATGTTTTCCAGTGGCAGGGACTGGGAGACTAGTCAGGATTGAGGCAAAGTTGAACGGAGCAATGTAAAGAGAGATCCTTGATGAAACCTTGCTCCAAAGCGCTCAGGACCTCCAACTGGGACGAAGGTTCACCTTCCAACAGGACAACGACCCTAAGCACACAGCCAAGACAACGTAGGAGTGGCTTCGAGACAAGTCTCTGAATGTCCTTGAATGGCCCAGCCAGAGCCCGGACCTGAAACCGATCGAACATCTCTGAGAGACCTGAAAAAGCTGTGCAGCAACACTCCCCATCTAACCTGACAGAGCTTGAGAGGATCTGCAGAGAAGAATGGGACGAACTCCCCAAATACAGGGGCGCCAAAACTTGTAGCGTCATACCGAAGAAGAGTTGATGCTGTAATCGTTGCCCATCGTTTCCCATGGTGCTTCAACAAAGTACAGAGTAAAGGGTCTGAATACTTATGTAAATGTGAAATTTCATTTTTTATTTTTTATTGTGAGACACAGAGTAGGTGAAGGGATGATCTCTGCATGTGTGGTTCCACTATAAAGCATGGAGGTGGTGGTGTGATGGTGCTTTGCTGGTGACACTGTCAGTGATTTATTTAGAATTCAAGGCACACTTAACCAGCATGGCTACCACAGCATTCTGCAGCGATATGCCATCCCATCTGGTTTGCACTTAGTGGGACTATAATTTGTTTTTCCAACAGGACAATGACCCAAAACACAACTCCAGGCTGTGTAAGGGCTATTTGTCCAAGAAGAAGAGTGATGGAGTGCTGCATCAGATTACCTGGCCTCCGCAATCACCTGACCTCAACCCAACAGATGGTTTGGGATGAGTTGGACTGAAAGTGAAGGAAAAGCAGCCAACAAGTGCTCAGCATATGTGGGATGTCATTCAAGACTGTTGGAAAAGCATTCCTCATGAAGCTGGTTGAGAGAATGCCAACAGTGTGCAAAGCTGTCATCAAGGAAAAGGGTGTCTACTAATCTCAAATGTAAAATATATTTTGGTTTGTTCAACACTTTTTTGGTTACTACATGATTCCATATGTGTTATTTCATAGTTTTGATGTCTTCACTATTATACTACAATGTAGAAAATAGTAAAGTCAAAGAAAAACACTGCAATGAGTAGGTGTGACCAAATGTTTGACTGGTACTGTATTTGTCATTTTTGTATATTTATTTTATATAGTATTTTGTAAATTGTGTGATATGCAGTGCTCCCTTGTGAAAGAAACCTTAAGTCTCAGTGGGATCAAATAATCTGGTGTGCATAAATAATAAAGAAATAAAATTATCTTCTGTAAAGTACCAGAAATATCAATAGGGTTTCCGGATTATGTCCTCTGAAAAACTTTTCTTTCTCCATCCTTTTGTCTCCAAAACATATAAATGCACAATTCTCACAAGTTGATGTTGAGGTGATGCTAGAGATGATGAATATGAAGTTGAAACAAGCCAGCCTCTTATCAGCTAAAAATATATTTTCCTTCAATGTTTTGTGCCAAAATTGAAAACACAAAGTCTAATGTACTTGCAACTAATAACAATATGTCACTGATTTGATAAAACTTACAATCAGGGAAAAGAGGGGGAAATCATTCGCACAAACTGAACAAATAAACATGGCACAACAATATTACTACCGTCTCATTCTAGGTCTAAGCTCCAGAGCTTTTGTGACAGGGCCTTCTCCAGGGTTGCGCCAAAGCTCTGGAACTCCTTCCCTCCACCCATCTGTGACTGAGTCCAAAGCTCTGGAACTCCCTCCCTCCACCCATCTGTGACTGAGTCCAAAGCTCTGGAACTCCCTCCCTCCAGCCATCTGTGACTGAGTCCAAAGCTCTGGAACTCCCTCCCTCCAGCCAACTGTGACTGAGTCCAAAGCTCTGGAACTCCCTCCCTCCAGCCAACTGTGACTGAGTCCAAAGCTCTGGAACTCCCTCCCTCCAGCCAACTGTGACTGAGTCCAAAGGTCTCACGGCCTGCAACGAAAACATGCGGTCTCTCCTTCACTGCAGCCGAGGTGAGTAAGACATTTAAACGTGTTAACCCTCGCAAGGCTGCAGGCCCAGACGGCATCCCCAGCCGCGCCCTCAGAGCATGCGCAGACCAGCTGTCCGGTGTGTTTACGGACATATTCAATCAATCCCTATACCAGTCTGCTGTTCCCACATGCTTCAAGAGGGCCACCATTGTTCCTGTTCCCAAGAAAACTAAGGTAACTGAGCTAAATGACTACCGCCCGTAGCACTCACTTCCGTCATCGTGAAGTGCTTTGAGAGACTAGTCAAGGACCATATCACCTCCACCCTACCTGACACCCTAGACCCACTCCAATTTGCTTACCGCCCAAATAGGTCCACAGACGATGCAATCTCAACCACACTGCACACTGCCCTAACCCACCTGGACAAGAGGAATACCTATGTGAGAATGCTGTTCATCGACTACAGCTCGGCATTCAACACCATAGTACCCTCCAAGCTCGTCATCAAGCTCGAGACCCTGGGTCTCGACCCCGCCCTGTGCAACTGGGTACTGGACTTCCTGACGGGCCGCCCCCAGGTGGTGAGGGTAGGCAACAACATCTCCTCCCCGCTGATCCTCAACACGGGGCCCCACAAGGGTGCGTTCTGAGCCCTCTCCTGTACTCCCTGTTCACCCACGACTGCGTGGCCACGCACGCTCCAACTCAATCATCAAGTTTGCGGACGACACAACAGTGGTAGGCTTGATTACCAACAACGACGAGACGGCCTACAGGGAGGAGGTGAGGGCCCTCGGAGTGTGGTGTCAGGAAAATAACCTCACACTCAACGTCAACAAAACTAAGGAGATGATTGTGGACTTCAGGAAACAGCAGAGGGAACACCCCTATCCACATCGATGGAACAGTAGTGGAGAGGGTAGCAAGTTTTAAGTTCCTCGGCATACACATCACAGACAAACTGAATTGGTCCACTCACACTGACAGCGTCGTGAAGAAGGCGCAGCAGCGCCTCTTCAACCTCAGGAGGCGGAAGAAATTTGGCTTGTCACCAAAAGCACTCACAAACTTCTACAGATGCACAATCGAGAGCATCCTGGCGGGCTGTATCACCGCCTGGTACGGCAACTGCTCCGCCCTCAACCGTAAGGCTCTCCAGAGGGTAGTGAGGTCTGCACAACGCATCACCGGGGCAAACTACCTGCCCTCCAGGACACCTACACCACCCGATGTTACAGGAAGGCCATAAAGATCATCAAGGACATCAACCACCCGAGCCACTGCCTGTTCACCCCGCTATCATCCAGAAGGCGAGGTCAGTACAGGTGCATCAAAGCTGGGACCGAGAGACTGAAAAACAGCTTCTATCTCAAGGCCATCAGACTGTTAAACAGCCACCACTAACATTGAGTGGCTGCTGCCAACACACTGTCATTGACACTGACCCAACTCCAGCCACTCTAATAATGGGAATTGATGGGAAATTATGTAAATATATCACTAGCCACTTTAAACAATGCTACCTTATATAATGTTACTTACCCTACATTATTCATCTCATATGCATACGTATATACTGTACTCTACATCATCGACTGCATCCTTATGTAATACATGTATCACTAGCCACTTTAACTATGCCACTTTGTTTACTTTGTCTACATACTCATCTCATATGTATATACTGTACTCGATACCATCTACTGTATGCTGCTCTGTACCATCACTCATTCATATATCCTTATGTACATATTCTTTATCCCCTTACACTGTGTATAAGACAGTCGTTTTGGAATTGTTAGTTCGATTACTTGTTGGTTATCACTGCATTGTCGGAACTAGAAGCATAAGCATTTCGCTACACTCGCATTAACATCTGCTAACCATGTGTATGTGACAAATACAATTTGATTTGATTTGATTTGAACTCCCTCCCTCCACCCATCTGTGACTGAGTCCAAAGCTCTGGACCTCCCTCCCTCCAGCCATCTGTGACTGAGTCCAAAGGTCTGGATCTCCCTCCCTCCAGCCATCTGTGATTGAGTCCAAAGCTCTGGAACTCCCTCCCTCCAGCCATCTGTGATTGAGTCCAAAGATCTGGAACTCCCTCCCTCCAGCCATCTGTGACCGAGCCCATCACCATCTTTAAGTCCCTCCATAAGCCCCAGCTCGTCACCATTGCCTACCCTTAAAGGGATACTTTGGGATTTTGGAATGGAGTCAGATGAACACAGTTTTATGTCTCGGTGTCCAGTATGAAGGAAGTTAGAGCTCATTTTGCGAGCCAATACTAACGTGACTGAAAGCAGATACCCATAGACTTTAAGCCATTGCGATAACGCTAGTTAGAAATTGCACTAGTAAGCAACTTCCTTCAAACTGCACAGAGACATACAAATGGTATGCACGAGTTCATCAGACTCCAGAAGTATCCCTTGAAGCCCCCCCCCCACACCCACAAAACCGCTCGCTCGCTCACTCATACACTGACACATCACAGTCCTTTCCATTCTTGAGCGCCTCCCTTTCATTTTGTTTCATGTTTTTGTTTCTTCCTGCTATTAGTTTAGTGTTGTCTTGCTTTGGATCTCTGTGTTTTGTTTAGCTTTTGTTTAGCTTTACTATTGGGCTACCAAGTGGCGCAGCGGTCGAAGACACTGCATCTCAGTGCAAGAGGCATCACTACAGACCTTGGTTTGAATCCAGGCTGTATCACATCTGGCCGTGATTGAGAGTCCCATAGGGAGGCCCAGCGTCGTCCTGGTTTGGCCGTCATTGTAAATAAGAATTTGTTCTTAACTGACTTGCATAGTTAAATAAAGGTTACATTTAAAAATAAAAATAAAGACTATTGTAGAGCGACTTTGGGTTGAAAAGTGCTATGTAAGTCCCATGTACTATTAAATAATATAATTTGTCAAATGTACGTACACTATGCACTGTCGGTGTGTAGACCAATATAGAAGCATATGGTATGACCCCTCACCTCTTTGACATGCCGTTTGAGGAGCATGTAAACACTCTGTCCGGTTTTACGATAATGTCTCTCCACATGTTCTCTGCCAAAGCCCAGGAATGTGTTCATACACACATACAAGCCTCCCTCAGACTCCTGTGAACAAAAACAACATGTGGTGAACAACATGCAAGGCACACACACACACACACACACACACACACACACACACACACACACACACACACACACACACACACACACACACACACACACACACACACACACACACGAGGTAGCACATGTATAAGGAACAATGATGTGTATTTGTCAAAACAATGTCAAGTGAGGTGATTTAACAATCTGAAATTCAGATAAGCATCTCCCCACACACACGAAAATACCAATGTTTAGGTTCCTACTGCGTGCTTACTTTGGGTCTCTAATGGTGACTCACCAGATAGAACTCATTCATAAATGAGATACAAGGGCAGTACATGGAAACTGCAATTTTCTCCGTTTTGACTGCATTCTATATTATGATTGTTTTTCCCAAGGTGTAAAGACGTTTGGGGTCAATAGAGGACTGCGCAAAGGATGTCAGTTTCCAGTATATTGGGATTTGTTAGCAGGGTTGTGCCAATACAATGTCATTGCCAGTGACACACACACTTGTGGCAGGTGGATTCTATCATTTGATTTTAATCCATGTGATTTTCATGTAAACTAAAGCAGACGTGGTCTTGCATTTAGGACGTTATTTTCTGAAATATGCCTACAATATGGGTTCATGTTTGAAACAGTGAAACTCCAGTACGGATTTTGCAGACTGCAAATAGTTTAACTGTAATTGCCTACCACTATTAAAAAACAGCAACAGAGTATCAAAGTAATGTCACGTGTTCATGTAATGTATGCCTTGAGCAACTGACACTCAACCACCTTCGAGGCACAGGCCTATATGATCCTCTTTCCTACACTCAACGACGGAGGTGTAACAAAAAAATATCACACAAATAACCCTCTATACTAACCAAAATCTGCAGTTCGGATTAGGCCAACAGGCCCTGATGAAACTTTAAAGAGCTGAGTTACACACACGCTTCAACCGCGCTGGGATAAAAATAACCAACTTGTCAGTCTTCAGTCTGACATGATGAACTCCAGACAGCTGAGTCACTCACCTTTAAAATGGTTTCAGTTGAGCAATTATAGATTATAAAATATGTTTCCTCATCAAAAAAAACGTGTGAGTAGTTGGTCCTAAAAGCCCAACACATGGTAACCTCAAACTCCCAACAGTTTGTAATAGCGCGCGGTGCGTTTCAGTTCATCGGTCTCGTGAAGTTGTTGCAGATGGCAAGTCAATCACATTGAAATAAAATGCCGGCCCCCCAAAAATCTAAGACATTATTTTCTCTAATACAAAAAAAAACATTAGAAATAGCTCCCATATCAATATAACATTATTGTAGTGATTTTACAACAACAAAAAAACACACTGAAAAAACTCAAAAGTGTGTAGCCTAAAATGCAGAAGGGGGGACACAAAATAATGTAATGCACCAAAACACAGCCCAACCCCACGTAGGTGTCATTAATTACCTTGACAAAACAGTAGACAGGCGCACAGTGAACAAGTACAATTTCACAAAGGAAATACCATTCCACGGGATGTAAACAACATTTAATTATTTATTTTTCTCAAGCTCAAGAGAATGGTGGAAATGGAAGCCCCAGATCCTGCGCAGCTATTCACGTGCGTTAGGGCAGTTTACGGGATGAGTAAGGACAGCTTGGAACACACAAACACCCCATAATACGGGGAGACACTTACGGGAGAATCGTAGGAAAAGGCACATTCGCTCTTGAAAACCCTGTCTCCTGTTCTGGGAACTCTGATGGTGGGCATATAAGGGACAAGCAGCTCTCCTAAATCTGCAGCCATCTTCGCATTCTTGCTTCTCGCACCACAATGCTAAGGGAGTCACTAGAGAAGGCTGTCAGAGGAGAGAAGATGCTATTTTTAAATCATTCGGTCTCGACATTCCTCCAGCGGCGAGGGATATGACGCTGAAAACATAACGGAGGGGGAAGTCATTTTTATTTTATGCGAGAGCTATCCTCTATAAACATGTAATCAATAATATCTTTCCAATTGCGTATGTCTGTTGCTTAAGAATTATAACGCTGTATTTACCGTAGGCGCAGTCACGCACTGAACGGTTTGACTCAAACGAGGGGTCCCACACACTTGATTGATAAAACCACCCATACAAATGGCTAAACCCTCACTGTTTTTCTGAGGACCATTCTCTGTTCAAATTAAAATGGAAATGCTAGATTAGGCTACCAATTGGTTTTTGGAGTGGTTTTGGGGGGAGGGGAGGGTGTGGTAGAAACTAGTAGGGATTTATTTGGTTTTTAAATTGTATTTTCTTAGTAGTACATAATTAGGAAGACCATAGTTGTGTTCCAATACTCATACTAACAGCACTAACCATACTATTTGTGGCGTGAATTGAGTATATAGTATGCTTATTGTTCATGGTATGGATATAGGTAGTATGCCAAAAGTTCCCGGATGTCGTACTAAATTCGCCAAAATATGAAGTATAGACGCAGAGGACACTATTTCCATCATTTAGGGCCCATAATGCAATTCTTCATGAAATGGGCGTGGTTTCACATCGTTTTCAGATTTTAAGAAAATGGCGTAAAATATGCAGCCAAGTACAACAACTGCAGATACAAATGAATTGCTTTAACTAATTATGACATATATTAAGAACATGTTGATCAATGTAATCAAATAATGACTTTTCAAATAAGTTACCTTACACGTTATATTGGCTGACAATTTGTTACCTACGTTGTCCTTACGAACCACATAGCATATCATTGTGCGTTCTCAATGGACATTTGGTTGCTTTCTTAAATTCGCTCTGGCTATCTACTCCGATTTCAGAGCACTCTCGTCTGATTACTGGCTGGTGTCAGTAAAGGTTGGCAAAAAAGTGTACTTACATTTTTGCCAGCAGCACAGTTACAGTCACCAACTCACTGGATAACATGAAAACTGCCTAACCAGCTCAGCTAGGGTGGGTAAAATGGTCAGAGTGGTCTCATTTGTGTCTGGAAGTAGCTAGCAAGCTGGCCAACATTAGCTTGGATGCTTGACTGCCATTGTAAGGTCAGAACGCTCAAATCAACCCTACTCCTCGGCCCGAGTGTCCAGTGTGCACTCGGGGAGTGAAACGGACAATTATTGTTTATTCCATGTGTAACTCTGTGTTGTTGTTTGTGTCGCACTGCTTTGCTTTATCTTGGCCAGGTTGCAGTTGTGAATGAGAACTTGTTCTCAACTGGCCTCCCTGGTTAAATACAGGTGAAATAAGAAAAGGTAAAAATAGCAGCAAAGGGGAGACCAACTCCATATTAATGCCCATGATTTTGGAATGAGATGTTTGACAAGCAGGTGTCCACTTACTTTTGGTCATGTAGTGTACTCTTTATGAAGGGAAAACAGCTTATTTGACCACAGTGACTTTTCAGGGTTGGTACTGAGAGTACAATAAGTGCTAAAACGAATTTTCTACATAGATTAATGCTTTCAAATGTATGCTATCTTTGTACCACAAGTCTGCATCTTATCAATATTGGGTGTATAAACAAGGTAAGTTTGTGATATTGTACTATATTTAGTCTCTAGACACAAGGGCTTACTGTTCTTTATCCATTTCATGAATCACGTCATGCCATCAGAACAGCCTCAATTCGTTGGGGCATGGACTCTACAAGGTGTTTGAAAGCGTTCCACAGGGATGCTGGCCCATGTTGACTCTAATGCTTCCCACAGTTGTGTCAAGTTGGCTGGATGTCCTTTGGGTGGTGCAGCATTATTAATACACATTGGAAACCCGTTTGATCGTGCAAACCCAGCACCGTTGCAGTTCTTGCAACAAACCGGTGCGCCTGGCACCTACTACCGTACCCCGTTCAAAGGCACTTAAATCTTTTGTCTTTCCCATTCACCCTCTGAATGGCACACATACACAATCCATGTTTCAATTGTCTCAAGGGTTAAAAATCCTTCTTTAAATCGGTCTCCTCCCCTTCATCTACTCTGATTGAAGTGGATTTAACAAGTGACATCAATAAGGGATCATAGCTTTCACCTGGATTTACCTGGTCAGTCATGGAAAGAGCATGTTTTGTACACGTTTTGTATATATAAAAACAATATGTAAAGAAATCCACACACACACATCCCGCTAGAGTATATTCTGTATAAGCCAATCCAATGCAACTCAATGGAGACTTGCATAGTATATAGCCTGGACCAATATACAGCTCTATAAAAACATAAAACAATATCTAAGAAATCCACTCTCTCTCTCCCCTAGAGCAAATCAAGTGGCGGCAGGGTAGCCTAGTGGTTAGAGTGTTCGACTAGTAACTGGAAGGTTGTGAGTTCAAACCCCCGAGCTGACTATGCACAGATCTGTCATTCTGCCCCTGAACAGGCAGTCCCACTGTTTCTAGGCAGTCATTGAAAATAAGAATTTGTTCTTAACTGACTTGCCTGGTTAAATAAAGGTAAAATATATATTTTTTAAAGTAGATGTACATTCAATGGACCCTGGAGAGTGAGTCATTTTACAGAATTCTCTCTTTCTCAGATCTTAAACATGTTCAAATCTTAATAATTGTCTGGAACGATATATATAAAAATAATATATGAAGAAATCCCCACACATTATTCTGCTCTGGAAAATGCAAAATGATCAGTTTCTCTGGTTTTACTATTCACAGGCATATGTTTGGGTAAAATGAACATTTTTGTTTTATTCTATAAACTACTGACAACATTTCTCCAAAATTCCAAATAAAAAATGTTGTCATGTAGAGCATTTATTTGCAGAAAATTACAACTGGCCAAAATAACAAAAAATATGCAGACCTGTAAGACCTCAAATAATGCAAAGAAAATAAGTTAATATTCATTTTTAAACAACACAATACTAATGTTTTAACTTAGTTTGAGTTCAAAAATCAATATTTGGTAGAATAACCCTGATTTTCAATCACTGCTTTCATGCGTCTTGGCATGCTCTCCAACAGTCTTACACATCGATGTTGGGTGACTTTATGCCACTACTGGCGCAAAAAATCAAGCAGCTCCGCTTTGTTTGATGCTTTGTGACCATCCATCTTCCTCTTGATCAAATTACAGAGGTTTTCAATTGGGTTCAGGTCTGGAGACTGGGCTGGCCATGACCGGGTCTTGATCTGGTGGTCCTCCATCCACACCTTCATTTACCTGGCTGTCTGGCATGGAGCATTGTCCTGCTGGAAAAATCAATCCTCAGAGTTGGGGAACATTGTCAGAGCAGAAGGAAGCAAGTTTTTTTCCAGGACATCCTTGTACGTGGCTTGATTCATGCGTCCTTCACAAAGACAAATCTGCCCGATTCCAGCCTTGCTGAAGCACCCCCAGATCATCACCGATCCTCCACCAAATTTCAGTGAGTGCGAGACCTTGGGAGGCGTAAAAGCCACAGCCTCGCACCCACTGTGGTATGTGTACCTTTAGATTCAAGCCAGTGTCTTAATACCGCTTTCAAATGCTAGTCGGAACTAGGAAACTGAACTTTCCAACTTGCTAATTCGTTGAACGCGGTACGTGATGAATTACAACCAGTTAATAAGTGGGAAGTAACCGAGTTTCCTAGTTCTGACTAGCACGTGAACAAGGTATTTGTAGCTTACCTGTTATTACTACAAGCAACATGGTGGGAAAGGCCAACCATTCTGAATCTATGTACAAATAAACGTCTTTGACGCTAATGTTGTTTAGTCTGATGTCCTGCGGTTTCTTTGAATGTTTAGTTTGTGGGAACTGTAAAAAAAATATTTAAAAAATATATATTTTGCTTATGAATTGAATCACTTTTTGACTTCCATGTTTGCCGATGGTAGAAATGGTCAGAAAGTGCTCGGTGACCTATACCCCACCATGAGATATCCATACACAGCAATGAGTCGAGTAATATATTTGGCATTTTTGGGCTCAGAATAGGTTCAAATATATAATTCTTGTAACAATTTCATTCTGAAATGTATTTCAAAATACATATGCTGAAGTAATTATTATCTCGACACTGGAGGTTTACTATATAATGACTTGTCTAGACACTTATACCAACACCAAATTACATGCATTTACACCAAACATAATTTGTCGTGGCACATTTTTATATTGTACTAATTTTAGAGGATGTGAATGGGCTGAGTTAGACTCGGGGTAAGGCCCCGCGATAGTCTAGCGCCCTGTCCAGTAGGGTGTACTTGTACATCAATCTGCCTAACACTACAGAAAACAGCAGATAGGCTCCTGCCTATCTGAATCGTTCTGGCTTGCAAACTTTTACCATAGTCTGTGTGTGTCCTGTCATTTAAAATTACCCCAACTCCTGTAATCAGTCCAAGGATGCAGCTTAAAAGGCTTATCTGATCTGCATTGTTGTGAAAGCAAATGTCCCGAGAGTATCGATCATTACATGATCGCGCGTTCACTTCGTTTCATATCTTTCACTGTTTTTATATCAATGCAGAATGAGGGAGAAACATTCCTCACAGCACAGCCATCCAGTGGACATTCATTGGTTATGACAGTCACTTTTCTTAGGTATGAGGAAGCATAAACGACCTGTCGGTGAACATTGTAATTTCATCACAACAAATGGGAGCAATAACTCAAAAGAAAGTTGAAAGACAGTTGTGCACCACTGCGAGAGAATGGGCCATTCAGTACGTACCGTTGCAAAAAATTAGGCCAAATGAACGCACCCCGGCTAAACCAAATTGTAATTGTGAAGCCCATTAACAGAAAATACATGTCTAAAGATGAAAAACAGCCTTTCAAAGTATTGACATTTACTTTATTTTAGTCATGAAGAAAATAATATACAAACAGTGAGCCATCAACACGTGGCACTGACAGTTTAGACTGGGTGGTTGGACCGGTTGGTTTAATTGTCAGGCGTTGATTTGATGCTGTTGTCGACCAGATTCTTGTCCAGTGTCTCAATGTGGAACCAAGGTCCATCTCCCTTCGTTCTCATCTGCTTACGCACCTCTAGCTGTTTCAGTCTGCAGGTACAAAAACATTAAATTTGCCAAAAAATCCTTTGTACAGATTGTAGATATGTATTGTCAACAGTCTTTTCTTTAATATTTTACTTTCCATTTTTTGTTAATACAAAACATAAGGAATGCAAGCACTATGTTGCAAGAGGACCTATGTTAGGGCAGCAAACCAATTAGATACAGGCTATGCAGTCAGTGGCAGCTCATCACTGTGTGACACTCACCTCATCTCACCCTTCTCAGACTCAATCTGGATCAGAGCCATCATTTTCTCATAGTCTTTCACTGGGGAGTCATAGAAGGTCCGTGAGATCCACCTGGTGATAGGATGCTGCAAATACAGGGACAACAATAGGACTCACAATCAACTTTGCCCAAGTCCTATTGTAAGCAATCTCCAGTGGTATCTCCAATGTGAATGTTTTGTTCAGATTTAAAGGTGAGGTGATGCCATTTCATTTTCTGATAGAATGACTAGTCACTTCTGATATTTGCTAATAAGGCATGGATTGTGATGAGTGAATATAACAGCGGGATCGTAGTACCTTGTAGTACTCCCAATGCTCAGGCTCATAACCTTCAGGAATTCCAGCCAGCTCAGCCTCACCTTAAAAAAAAAAAAACGAATAAAATATTTAGGTTAATTTATATTTTACCATATTTCTCCATAAACATGAACTGAAAGTGCCAGTGTCTTCATCACCGCTGTCCCATATAAAAATGAAACATTTCTGTACAATGGAAATATCTACACACACTCACCGACAAACACATTCACGGATGTCACAAAGACCGCAACTGGGATTCCAGTAAGCAGGATATAGAATTTCTAGGAATAAAAGTGGAGGGTGAATAAGTTAGTGAATTAAGTGGTTCAGTGCTGTGGACAGTGATGTAAATAGGATAGTTCCAGTCCTTGATCATGACTCACAGTTCCATTACATTACACGTAAAAGTCATTGGACGACGGCATCTTCTGTATGGGGGAGTTTTATTAAGAGCCCTGACGCTTGGTCTGAACATTAACACACACTGCTTGCGGTACGGTTTTGGAAGCACAAGGAAAAACCAAAAAGGCTCAAATTGATACACAACTATATATAGTTAGTGTTCCCACACGGCCATATCTCCATGTTACAGCGCTTGTTTACGGACAGAGGCGACCACCTATGCTAATTAGCTATCTAACATGCTCCGAACACCTGTATGTAAGCGTAAGTGTATTTTCGTCAGATGGAGGCACATAGCTGTATTGATTTGTGAACTGCTAATTGTTTCTTATTTGAAAGATTCTTTCTCGCTGACGAAAATTGAGGACCATTTGTTTCTAAAGCCGATGATTAACTTTTCTAAACATTACAGCGTCGGGATTGCAGTTCACATGAGCCAGTCTTGGCTGAAGCTAACCGCTGAAAACCGCAGTGAGAAGTAAGAATTTTTCTTAAAACTATTGTTGTTTTAAGGACTTGTAAGTAAGCATTTCAGAGTAAGGTCAACCAACACCTGTTGTATTCTGCACAAGTGACAAATGCTATTCTCAATCAAATTGTGCCTAGAGTTTGAGAACTAGTTTTAGTCTGAATAACTAGAAACTTACCAATAACTGCAGAAACCTCCGGTCATAGAAGCCAGTGGGCTTGATGATAAACATCTGCTTCCCATGGCTTCCCCAGCGGACTGCCACTGCAAAGCAACGTTTTCAGGGATGTTAAACACGGCAACACATTATTTATGTGTGCATATAAAGCATTGCATTAATGTGTTGCTGCACCTAGAGGAAAAGGTTGGAAAGGTTGCTAGTTAGTTACCATTCAACTAGCTAACTATTGTTCAGTGTTGTGTCAAAAATGAAATACTGTGACACTTGGATGAAAGAAAATTCAGTTGTTTTGGTGTGTGTTGTGCTAGCAAGGCTGTGTGTATTTAGCTTGGCTATTAGCTAGCTTAGCAGCTATCGTTTGTCCACTAAGCAGGTCAACAACACGTCAAGTTCATGAGCATCACAAGTCGTTTGAAAACTATGAAAATCAATCAGTAAAATGTGTATGTTGTCGTTGGTAGTGCTGGCAAGAGTAGACACTTGAGAGAAAGATGGCTAACTAGGTCATGCCATGGCTAGCTAGCCAACTAGCAACGATAAGAATACGTTAGCAGGAAGCTAACGTTAGCCAGTCACACAGGACTAGCTACAAGGTCACAATAAGAAATGCCCACCACGAAAGAAGGAATTGTAGATGTTGGAAACGTGGAATACCATTTACCTTTGTCTGTGCGTTGTGCAGTTCTGCTGAGCAAATTCACCACAGAATTCCCCGATTTTAGAGGATTTAGCCTGGCTGCAAAAGCAGCCGCAGACCGAAGAACACTCATGCCCACCATCGCTACTGAGGGCAAGCAGATTGGCAGACGCCTCTGTGATTGGCTCGACCATGTAGAGTCGAAGCAGCCATATTTACTAAGGGAAAACATATGCGAATAACACAATAAAGAATTTATGTAAATATTTCATTTCCAATATGTTGCTTTTGATTAGCTTTTGTTCACGATTAAAATTGCTTAAAGTATTTACGTGTGTTTAATTATTTTGATGATGCATCCTGGGTAGAGTATTAGAGCAAACAATGCGGTGACCTCAACCGGATGTGTTTTGACACTTTGCAGACAGTTTCAAAACGCTTTTAGGATATCTACACCCTTATCAGCTCAACAGTCTGCTCTCACGTTGACCAAATCTCAGTCTTATACTCACAGGTAAGAATCTAAAGCCTACCGTTTCTAACAACCAAATACTCGATCTAAACGTGATTTGATTCTCAATTGCGATATCGTTCTAAAACATAAAGCCCTTAACTTTCATATCACATCCAAATAATTTCACAAATGCAAAATATGCACTTACTGTACACCACAGGAGGTTGGTGGCACCTTAATTGAGGAGGACGGAATCATAGTATTGCCTGGAATGGAATTAATGGTATCGAACTCAAACACATGGTTTCCATGTGTTTGATTCCATTCACGCCATTCCACTCTTTATTATGAGACGTCCTCAGGTGTTCAGTGCCTGTTATATAGATAATTAGCACAGGTGGTCCCTCTGTTTTCTGTGTGTAAACACATGACGTAACATATGACCGTGTGGGAACCCTAACCCTATAAAAGGTATTGTAGCGACCCGCACAGACAGCTGTGTGTTATGTGTTAGGCTAGGAGGTGGTTGTGTTGTACTGACCAGTACCCGGTGTTCGCGGGGTCCGACCTGTCAATCAACCTGCTATCTGCCAATCACGGGAATGCCTGGAATGTTCTGATGCCGGGCATCCTGGTGGTTGGCGGAGTGGCGTGGAGGGGGGTTGGGCAGGGGGGTGGAGCATTGGAAGTTAAGACCAGGTTCAGCCTTTGTTCTCTCTCTCTTACGTCTGGGTTTCACAAGAGAAGGTCACGATTGGCTTGTGGGTTATCTGTCATCTATTTGGCGTGTGCTACGGCCCAAACAGTAGCCTGTGTAAAGTTGGTGTAATAAACCGTCAATTCGTAAACTCAAGCCTCTGTCTGGACAATTGTTCATTTATGATCCAGTCAGGTCATTACAGTATGTATCAATGTAATCTTTGTTTTATGAAAATCTTTTATCGTTGATTTGAAAGATATAGTTCAATATACTTCCAAAACCGTACCACAAGAGGTGCATGTTAATGTTTAGATTGAGTTTAGCAGCTCTTAACTAAACTCCCAGGTACAGAAGATGCCTTCGTTCAATGATTCTTATGTGTAATGTAATGGAACTGTGTGTCATTACCATGGGCTATCACCACCATGGCACTGTCTGTAATGTAATGTAATGTAATGGTGAGGATGCTGATGAATGTATTTTACCATGTACCTAAATCTGCTGTTGTCCCCTCTGTTAGGCTAACATCTCCTATTTTTAGCTCAAGTTCGCACTGTCATGTGGGCCTTGTCCGTCAGTGTTGGCCTCTGCACACAACCATCAGCAGGAGAGGACTTGAGGAGTTTTTCGACGTACCGGAAAACTGGGGGGAGGCAACCGTGAAGTCAGGTTAGCCTTTCGACAGTATATCTGATCACCAAGGCAAAGCTTTTTTTAATTTTAAAAATAAATAAATTTCCTCCGACTAAGGGACTGAGTAGGAAATTGATTATTTTCATGATTAATTGTAGGGGCACCATGGATGGCCAAGCAACTAAGGACAAAAACTAATGAGGACTTACACAAGCTCTGGTAGGTGGTGGATGTTGACACAAAGTATGTTTACATGCACACTAATAATTTGATATTAAACTGATTATGGCAGTAGGCAGAGTATGGCATTAGCTATGTAAACAACTTACTCTGCTTATCTTAATCTGCGTAAGGTCATAATCGAAGTAAGCATAAGTTGATTAAAACACCTGGTTTTCTGATTAATCTTTCAAATTATTAGGACATGTAAACAGCTTCATCTGCTTTCCAGCGGTGTATATGATCTGTGTATGTGTCAGCACCAGGTATGCACGAGTGAAGTGTGTTCGGAAAAACTGAAAGTATGTATTTTATAGTTTTCACATGCAAACTTTATGTCCGAACTCCGAATCAAATAGTTTTCACAAAAATAACATGGTAGAACGTTTGTGATTGGCGATTTTCTGCATTTTTCAAAATCCCATCATGTAGCCTCATTCTCAGATGTGTCCATGTATACAGGATTATTAAGGAAATCGTTCTTCTTGCAAAGCATGTTAACATTAAAGAACTATTACATTAACCTTAAATAACTATTTTATTAACCTATCACAATCACATTATTGTGCGCATGTAACAGTGCTCATTGAAGAGCACTGACCTCCAGAATGAATACCCATGAACTAAACTGTTCTCACAGGTATGTGCTCCTGAAAGAGAAGAACATGCTGCTTACCACTGAGCAGGAGTCCAAAAGGCAAAGGATTCAGATGCCAATTCCAGAGCGACTGAAGAAGGTAGATGACACGGCACTTCTGACCAGGTTCACCATTATTAAACATCTGACCAGGTTCACCATTATTAAACATCTGACCAGGTTCACCATTATTAAACATCTGACCAGGTTCACCATTATTAAACATCTGACCAGGTTCACCATTATTAAACATCTGACCAGGTTCACCATTATTAAACATCTGACCAGGTTCACCATTATTAAACATCTGACCAGGTTCACCATTATTAAACATCTGACCAGGTTCACCATTATTAAACATCTGACCAGGTTCACCATTAAACATCTGACCAGGTTCACCATTATTAAACATCTGACCAGGTTCACCATTATTAAACATATGACCAGGTTCACCATTATTAAACATCTGACCAGGTTCACCATTATTAAACATATGACCAGGTTCACCATTATTAAACATATGACCAGGTTCACCATTATTAAACATCTGACCAGGTTCACCATTATTAAACATCTGACCAGGTTCACCATTATTAAACATCTGACCAGGTTCACCATCATTAAACATCTGACCAGGTTCACCATCATTAAACATCTGACCAGGTTCACCATCATTAAACATCTGACCAGGTTCACCATCATTAAACATCTGACCAGGTTCACCATTATTAAACATCTGACCAGGTTCACCATTATTAAACATCTGACCAGGTTCACCATTATTAAACATCTGACCAGGTTCACCATTATTAAACATCTGACCAGGTTCACCATTATTAAACATCTGACCAGGTTCACCATTATTAAACATCTGACCAGGTTCACCATTATTAAGCATCTGGAAATATGTCTAGTAGGGCATAGGTAATAATACAAGAATATCAAATGGGGATGATTAATGTCAATGACAGCTATCAATGGGTCTCTTTTGGAGAAGTGTTATTGGTCCAACTAGTACCTTTAAAAATGAATGCAGATACTCCAGTCCAGAGAAATTGAGACAACCCTTATGTCCTCAGATTGAAAGGTCCATGAAGAGACACAGTGGTGAAGGAGAGAGAAGACGGTCTCCGCCTGCTCCAGACAGGTCAGGAGAGAGCAAGACCTGGGGCCTGGAGAAAGGATGTCTTTGGACGGGTCTACTGGTACGGAGCTTCCATACACAACACACCACCTTCATATAATATCTCCTTCCACAACAAAGTGTTGCTTTCACCTTACTCTCCTCGTTTGCCATTCAATTTTCAAACATGCTGTACAAAATGTAGCATGTTAGCATGGCCAACATTGAGTGAAGTGAACCGTCTTTGGAAAAATATTGGGGGTGAGGAATTAGGTACTCGAAGCAAACACAGGCAGTTCCCCTGAAAGATATTCAGTTCAGTTACTTCATAGTTACTTCATAGGTGTCAAATGGCAAGTTTGAATGTTATTGTACACTCTGCGATCATTGTATTTTTTTTTCTAGGTACCGGTTTAGAGAGCATGCCCTTCCTTGGTACATGAACAAGCAATGCAAATGTTTCTACATACCCCTATTTGTCACCCCCCATATGAGGTAAGAAATATTGTTCATGCATTCATTTTTAACAGTGTACAGTAGGAGAACCTCCAAGCAGAGCACTTCAATTATACAAGATGTGACATGGTTTTGTCCTGGGTCAGCTTCAACTTCACAAGGGCAAAAGCACTCGTCTGTTGTCACAATTAGTCTTCTTTATTTTTTCCAGGCATCGTCTAGAGAAACACCTCCTATACTAAGAACAGAAAACAGAACGGAGACAAAAGCAAGCCGGGCTCCAGGAGAAGTTTCCTCAAATGAAGGCCCGGACATGAGACTGTTAATGACCAATAAACATTATTCTCCCTGCTGCCATTCAGATTGGAGCTTGTGACTGTATCTAAATTAATTTACCCCATGTTTTTTGCATAAATATGTCTGTCATCAGCATTTATTTGATGTTGGTAGACTGTAGCATTTGTATGTCTTTCTCTGTATCATGATGCCTTGACATTGGTTATTAATATTAAAGTGATGTACAGACTGAGTTTGTACTCTATTTTTAAGCCACAAAAATCTAAATATCCTTGAACATAACTTAATTTTCAAGTTGAAAGAGTGCGCCAGGAATAAATTGTGGGTGAATAAATATTCTGTTTTTAATCAAACTTTTGTAATGCTGTAAACCCTTTCCAGCAATTGTCACTCCAGGTATTCTGAACATTGTCTTTTCTATTATGAATGGGATATTTTTCATACCAGTTTGACTGATCAGACAAGTGTAAATGTTGAGTGTGCCCCTGGCTATTCTTAACGTGAACGTTGAGTGTGCCCCTGGCTATTCTTACATTTAAAAAAAGCAATACAATTGTGTTGTCTGCTTTGCTTAATTTTTTTAACTTTTGATACTTGAGAATATTTCAAACCAAATACTTCCCAAGTATTTTACTGGGCAACTTTCACATTTACTTGAGTCATACTGTTTGCAACTGACTGATTGAGGACTTTTTCCACCACTGTTTGTTTTGGACATTTATTTTTTATCAACGTGGTCCTTCTGTAGCTCAGTTGGTAGAGCTGGCGCTTATAACGCCATTTTAGTGGGTTCGATCCCCGGGACCACCCATACGTAGAATGTATGCACACATGACTGTAAGTCGCTTTGGATAAAAGCGTCTGCTAAATGGGACTATTTCCACCACTGTTTGTTTTGGATTTATTATTTATCAAATGTATTTGACAGGGACAATCTACTGTATTTCTGTAAATGTGCCAGATTTAGCCAGCTGGCTTTGTGATGTAACAAAGGTAGCTGATGATGTAATGAAAACAGACAGTTAAATATGTGTGTGTAGAACTGTTGCACATTTGCTCTGGAAATGAGGACCAAACCTACTCGTCAAAAGGAGTGAATTGCACCTCCAATTGAAGTCAATAATAAGGTATGGAATCATGCCAATACAGTCATTATTTATATAGCTCTGTAGCTTGCAGTATTTTGAAGGAGATAAGCAAGGGGAAATGATGCTTTGGTTAATATTTCTCACGTGAAAGGAAACATGACCATGCTAACTGAAAAATGGATACATGAATATTGGTCAAATGTACCTACATCTTCTGAAGCTGTGTTGGGCCTACTTGATCATTTTAAAGAAAGTCACAGACGATGTCCATAAATTAGACAACAATACTGAACAGTTGTAGCCCGTTGGTAGTGGTAGGCTTCTGGCTGTGATCTCTGACCACTGTAACAGTGAATAGTGGCAATTTACCCGCGGTGTATAGGCTTGTTTACTAGGCTAACTAGTGCATTGGGGTGGGCTATGTGCAGCATGGGCATACAGGAAACCACTCTAGCCGCTTAACTCACCTTGGCCACGAGCTCTATAGTTTACAGCTATTGCATCACCTACAAAGCATCAACTGAATGTTGAATGTCAGGTATTTTAATTGTCTGTATTGTATACTTGTTAAATGTTTGGAAAGTCTTAATTTGTAATTGTTTGTAATGTCTTATCAATTGGTGTTGGACCACAGGAAGATTAGCTAACGTTATAGCGTTAGCTAATGGGGACTCTAGTAAAGATTCACAAGACTGTTCACAGATTCACATTGATCACAGAATCTGATTGATAATCTTAATTCGAAGTTTGAGTTTTTTACTGGACAACCAACACTTGACAGATGGGCTAATCCATAGAAAGAAAATGTGATCTTGGATCTTGAACTCCCCTAATGTTCAATATTACTAGTGGCACTCTGTCCTTACGAACAGTAAATCATTGGGTCTGACTCTTTTGATTTAATGCAATTTCATCATCGATAGTGAAACAACCACCATATAATCGCCAACTCCCCCCTACAAAACATGAATTTATTTGTGGTTTATCCTCTAGCTATTTGGTATTAGGTGTGATCCTGACTTGGAATGGCCATGTTTTAGCATGAATTTATTTGTGGTTTATCCTCTTTAGCTATTTGGTATTAGTTGATCACTTGGAATGGCCACGAAGTTACACATGGTTTTAAGTCCAGTTAGTTTGGGAGTTGTGGTAAATGGGGGAGTGTGAGCGCGTGTCATGAGATGCTGCAGGTGTTGATATGGGGATGGATAGGCGACCACTGCCTTTAATTACTACGCTCTGCCTGCACCTACCTCAACTGGTACTCTGCTGCCTCGCTGTGGCTACAATATGAGGAGGAAATTAGTCCTAAAAATGCTTTCCAGTTCCACTGACTCAATGATGCGCAGCTCACTCGCTGGAGATTGTCGATGCGCTCGTGTCAAAAGCCTCTCTCTCCCTCTCTGTTTTGTAAAACAATGTTTGGGAGTTGATCAAATATTTTGGTAGTCTACAGCATAGTCTTATCTTTTCAGCAAGAGTCATTGCTTTAAATATGTGTTTTCCCTCGATTGTATTTGAAATATTGCAAAAGGCCTGTTTTGTCTGCGTGCTGTTTTTTCACTGACAGATTTGCCTCGCGTTCCCGACTGTAGGCTATTCTTTGTTATTGGGCTACAATCCGCAGCGAGGCTATTTAAAAAAAAAAGAATTCATTGGTCCTCTGTAGCTAAATTATAGGGTTTCTCATGACGTATTAGGCTATTCTGAATGATTTAATTTATTTCTGAACAGACAGCAGTAATTCCGTAACTTTAGAAAATTCCTCCAGAACCCTTCATGCAGCTATGATTCTATAAGGAAACAAATGATGAAGTGCAACTCTGGAGAGATGAGGGGGCAGGATAATTGACGAAGAGGCAACTCGAATGAACTTTGATCGCTTTTATTATAATTGTTACATAGCAAAAAGTGACAATTATTTTTCATGGCACGAGAGGTACCGGATTCGGCCAAGTAGGTTCCGGAACAAAACAGTCCAGAACGGAAAGGTGTGCGGATCCTGTTCTGGCATGATCCGGCTCAAATTAAGCACTGATTTGAAGTACCTAGGCCTCTACCTGCTGAGTATAAAGATTATTAAACTAGATTCAGTGGGCTTGTCATTCACAGAACTGTTGAAAAATCAAGTATATTTGATCTTAATGTGGATATACCAGGACATCTAGTGGTCACCGGATTTGTTTTAAATCCATGCAAGCTTTCTTTGCACTAGCATGCGATGCCATATATTTGACGCAGGTATTTATTTTTCAACAAGGATAGTCATTGACCCGGACAAAATATAATTGTATGAGCTATGCCTCTATGTCCCGGCGTTGTTGCACCCCTCTACTATCTGGCTTGGTGGGGCGATCTCGTTCTGTATTCCTGCTTCACTTATATTCAATGTGTCGTCATGCATTTGTGCATGCACGCTGTTAACGGTCATATCCGTCTTGCTAGCTAACTTAGCTCGCTCATCAACCAGTATTTTATTCGCTTTTTCTGCACGATAGCATTTATTAAAGCCTTGCAAACTCATGGGGACCTCACTGTTACCACGGGTCATCGAGCTAGCCCTTATTTGGCAGCAGGGTTGCATCGGTTTCCACTGGATTTGACAACTTGTTAGGCTGGCTAGCTAGGTAGCTAATTCGCTAATGAGAACTATTTATCATGTAGCAGCCTATGCTGACTAGCATCGCTAGCAACTAGCTAACATAGATAAAGTTTAGTCGTTGGTCCACAAAATCAAACAAATGGTACTGACCTGATGACAAAATCATGTTTCGAAAATGTAGTAGCTATTTATGTTGTTGTTGTTTAATGACATTGGGAATATAATACTTTTTGTCATTTAACTACCGGTATGTATTTAATCCGGTTTCGGCATGAGAAAAGTATTAATCGCAAATTCCAGCACTAACGGATACCAGGAAATAGAAATAAGACACCCGGTCACGAATGCGGAGCCACGCCCTAAAATAACATGTGACCACAAGGCGTTTGTGACACATTCTTTGCGTTCAAATTTTGTCATAATTGTCTGTAGGTTCTAAATTGCTTATGAGCTTGGCTGCCCTTCAGAAAGTAGCTGATTCTTGTACTCTACAGCTGTATTTTCCTGCAGTTACTAATAATACTAGCAACAAAACAGATTTCATTCCTTAAAATGATATTGCCAGATGGAAGAAAATAATAAGGTAGGCCTAAACTGTAATAAGATATACCTTAAAGACTGCTTGTGTTTAATCCTGAATCCAGTTGCCCCCCTTGTACTTTTATTTCACCTTTATTTAACCATGTAGGCTAGTTGAGAACAAGTTCTCATTTGCAACTGCGACCTGGCCAAGATAAAGCATAGCAGTGTGAGCAGACAACACAGAGTTACACATGGAGTAAACAATTAACAAGTCAATAACAGTAGAAAAAAAGGGGGAGTCTATATACATTGTGTGCAAAAGGCATGAGGTAGGCGAATAATTACAATTTTGCAGATTAACACTGGAGTGATAAATGATCAGATGGTCATGTACAGGTAGAGATATTGGTGTGCAAAAGAGAAGAAAAGTAAATAAATAAAAACAGTATGGGGATGAGGTAGGTAAAAATGGGTGGGCTTTTTGCCGATAGACTGTAATAAGATATACCTTAAAGACTGCTTGTGTTTAATCCTGAATCCAATTGCCCCTCTTGTACTGCGATAAAACAATAGGCAAGCCATGAACCTTATGGAGGAGTGCATGTGTTTTGCAGACACACCTGGGTTCTAGACTGGCTGAGGTAAACATTTTAGGAAAGCCTGGGTTTTAAATCCCGGTGAAAGCAGATATGACAAGGTTTGTCAATGTCATGTTGCCCTTCCATTTAGATGAAACTAGAGAAAAGGATAATTTTGCTTCTCTTAATCCACATCTTCTAGCAAAAAAACATGTTCATGCTTTAGGGCTGGTGGGATGCAAATATATTGGTTAAAATATAGTGAGTGTGGGGGGGGGTGTAGTGGATGATGTCATCATTGTAAACTAAATTCAGCATAGCCAAACCTTGTATAAAATAGGTTGAATTTGTACCTTAGAAACCATGTCAGATTTTCAACATTATATACACTTTCAGAAAAAAACAATAGGCTGGGCAGCACCTCAGCCCGGGATCGAACCCCATCCAGGGTTTTAACGACACCCAGCCCTGATTAGCTTTAATATGTCACTGACTACTACCAATATGCTATTGTGAGAATTATTATTGAGAGATCTCTTAATAACAAAATATATTCCGTGTTAATATCGAAGTCATTCTAAGGGGTAGGTTTGACAAAGCAAATGAGTGAGTCTTTGACATGAAGACAGTGGTTAGATTCTGCCATTGGGACTGCTCTGATGTTGTTTCCATTCTCTCCTGGTTATGACCATAGAGCCTTGTCCCAGTCTCTAGACCTGCCTGTCTGTGTGGTGGATGACCACCTGACCTCTGAAGCTGTCAATGAGATGGTAAGTTGACCTTGTCATTTCATATTACAACATTAATCCAATAAAATGTTATAGTGATGCTATCATTGGCAATGTTGACGTACCACAACCATCTCTGTTGTGTTGCAGTTGTTTAATTGGCCCAACGTTGCCAATGCTCCTCCACTCTTTAACAGTTAATAATTATTTCAGTATGATATTTGTTGTATATTAAGTTTGATTATTTGCAATATAATTACATTTCTACCAGGAGCAGAGCAATTCTACCAGGAGCAGAGCAACCTCAGTGATGGAAACCACAGAAGAGGGGAAGCTCAACAATGTAGAACATCTGACACTTATGGACTTCCTTCAAAACCTAACTGAGAAGTATGTTCTGTTTTCTTTGGTACTATCACACCTTCAAGGAAATAGGATCAAATTAGAAACTGATCAATCGGGAAAAAAATGTTCAGTGCTAGAAAAGTTGTCACATTGCAATTTTGCCAAAACAACTGACACAAAGCAAGTATAACTTCACGATCAGGCAAATAATTAAATAAAAACAATTCTGCCACGCATCCTGATATGACAACATTTATAACAATATTGTTTTCAGGCAATGGAGGGGGATTCATGAGGGCATGTTTGACCCGGTAAGATCATGTTACTGAAAATGTAATTAGATTACCATGAAAACTCTGCCTAATGTTTAACCTTGTTCATAAGCTTTTGGAAGACACACTATGCAACATTTTAAAACACTTATTCTGTTTTTGGAATACAGCTGACAAAACAACAGCTTGCCGGCTTGTGTCTGAGGATTGTCCAGTTTTTATCGGACAAGCTGATGCAGATCATCATCCCAGGTCTTTACGAACTACTGGGCATCCAAGATGCTGCCTCCTCCATTGTCACAGAGATCTCTCACAGCGTCACTCACCAGTCTGTTAGACGATAAGACTAACACCAAGTCCCGCGTGAGATTTACTGAGGCTGGTGTACCTAAGAGGCCAGGCAGTCGAAAGTCTTACAATAGCTTTCGCATCCCGACTCCCTACCCTTCCTCCAACTGTGTGGAGCAGGAAGAGGAAGAAGAGCAGGAATCACAACAACTTAAGTTCAAGGAGATTTACCTGACTAAGGGCAGTGGAAGCTACCTGCCCAATGGGGCCATGAGGTATGTTCTTAGTCCCATGATGGTAGTGACTGTCCATTACTGTTTATGACTTATCAACCATCATTTACTTTCTCATGAATAAAATCCCATTTATTTGATGACTTATCAACCATCATTTATTTCATTAAAATATTTATTTGTCATTATTTCATTCCACTCATCTCTATAGAGCTGCTGCTTATCCTGTCTGACAAAATCACTATTTTAGTAGTTCTTCTAAGTAAATAAGACCTACTTTTATGACCGCTGAACACCAACTGTCAATCACTTAGATCATGTATTTCCAGGTAGAGAATCCTCGCAACGCAACTGCTTTTTATCTCTCTCATGCATTCTCTCGTCTCTCCGTCTCAGTCAATGAGGTTTCCGTATCTGCTCCACACAGAGTGGACAAGCAAGTGGGCGTGCAATGGATTATGGGAATTAATTGCCATATTTTCTGTGCCAAACTATGTCGAATATTGACCTGTTGGAAACTACAACTACCTACTACATTGCATAGTTCGTGCTTGATCTGATTTATCTCTACAGAAACTGAGCATCGAGCTCACAGAAGAAGAAAAAAATTAACTATATGGAATTCAAATAATTGAGCCGACGTCGGTTAATTAGTTGTTTAAAAAACGAAAAATAACAAAAATGTTGGTTAAATGCTCAGCTCTAGATTCTAATGACATCATCAGTGTGCATCATGTGATTTTAACCAATTATGAGTAGGCATTGCCTACTAATTGGTTGATGATGTCATAGAAAACACTTATCTTCTCTTTCTTTTTTACTACAAAACATAGAAATGCCCGTTTTTCACATATGCCGATGTTGGGGTGGTGCTGGAGATGATGAATATGAAGTTGAAACATTTAGAAATTTCCCTTTAACATTTCTTCAAACTGCCTTGTATTTATGATTGTCCTTGAAGTTATTAGAAGTTACAGTATTTGAAGTTTATAGCAATTTGGATTTTTGTAGAGGATAGATATTGCCAGGATAGATGGATATCTACAGGCCAGTTTTAATACAAATGACTTATACAAAATACATTTTATTGGGCTTTAGAAATTAAGCAGTTAGGCTGACATCACACTAAGGTTTTTCTCAGAGAAACAGCAGCGTTTTCCTCATTGTTTTCAATGGTGCAGATGTATTTGACACACTGAATGTGCATCACAGCCTTACATATTATTTGTTTGACTTTGATGATTTCTGTTGTTTTTTTCCCAAGGACTCTAACCTCTCTGTCTGATGTGCAGAAGAAAACAACCAACTCTGAGACGCTACAAGTCCTCTTAGGTGTCTCAGAGGACACCCTCGTCACCTGTGTGCAGGACAGCCTGCAAGGTTCTCTCTCCAAACTTGCATGCATGTCCAATTCTCCATCTGGAAGTGCAGGCTCTATGATGCTAACCCCTGCTGTAATGGCAGAGTTGGCTAAAGATGTCAAGTCGGCCTTATCAGTGGTCGTTAAGAGTGCCTCCGCTAGCCAAACCTCTCTAGTGACACCGGTAAGGGGAGACTCACAGACCAAGGTGACTGAGAGCATGGTGAGAGAGCAGGCTGCTAAACTTGAAAAAGTTGACCAAGAGAGCAAGAGTCTAACAGGGCAAGTCATGACCACCATCTCTGACACAATGGTGGCTTTTGTTGATGAGAACGAACAGAATTTGCTGGAAGATCTGAAGGACAAGATCACATTTTTGGCATCGCATGTTGGCTTCATTGAGGATCTTGATGCCCTGATAAGGAAATACGAGAGCAGCTACAATATTAGTGAATCTGGTTCCTCCTGCACGCTCACATCTAAGAGCATCCAAAAACTCTCCAGCCGGGAGTTTCAAACATCAGCAATACAAGCAGTGAGTGGAGTTCTTGACAAAAAGTCAGTAGTTTGAGCTTTCCTAGTTCAGTCGTTCAGTCTGAGTTAACAGGTGCTGTATCAGGTCAAACATTGTCTGGCATTGTAAAGACAGAGTCAATTCACCCAGTGGGCTCAGCAGCGTCAGTAGTTGTTAAGACTTTCGTGTCAGATATGAAGTCCTTGGCTGAATCTGAAGAGAGTCCCCAACAGAAGAGTGCCTGGTCTGCTGCTGTTCACATTTACCACAGCATCCAAAATAACTTGAAAGATTATTTCGGCAAGCTTCAGGGATGTACCTTAAAGAGCATTGTCACATCTGATGACAACATCACAAATGCTGAGTTTAAGGAGACAGTTCCATTTCCTTGCTTAAACATGAAATATAGGCCCAGTAAGAGTGAGCCTCAGTTGCCAGAGTCCACTAGTGCAGTTACTTTACAAAGAGGCCTAAGTGAGAGCTCAAAACTTCTTTGGGAAAAACTGAGTCAGAAGAAAGCAAGCTCCTTCTGACAACTTGCACCAAAGAAGTCATCTCAGAGCTTCTGGTCTTGTACAACACTGAGATGTCAAAGGAGGACCCCTGTACACTGTTGGAGAAAAAGGATCAGGCTTCTCTTTTGAGAGAGAGAAATTTGTAGAGGGTGTTCTGGCTCAGCTTGGGGATATCTCCCATTCCAGGGCCTCATCACCAATAGTATATGAGTTCCCCTGTCAAATTGAGGACAGCAGAAGTAAGGCCACAGCTTCTTTGACCAGTCTGTTAGATTGTATGAAAAAACTCTCAAGTGAGGAATTTAAGAGGACACCACTCAAGCAGTGAGTGAGTTCCTAGTTAAAAAGTCCACCAGTAGCTTAACAAGTGCACAGCCTGCTTATTCTGTAGCATCCAGGTCTTGTTCCGTTCTAAACCAGAGAACCTTGTCAAAGGATATTTGTGCGGATTCTGCTGCCTTTGGCATCATTGACACATTTGTGGAAGACTTGCAGAGCTTGGCGCAACCTGCAGAAGTAGAGGAGAGAGAACCTGACCTCCAGGAAAATGCACAAAAGCGAAAGAGCAGGATCTGGTCTGCTACCACTAGTTTATATAAAAATATTAAGAAGACATTAAAGGGCTTCACCATTCACCGGCGGAGGTCAGACGTGCAGAGAAGAATGTCTAGCCATACACCCACAGAGGACTCTGAACATCTTGTGACTGAGGAGTACCTTGGTTTGGCAAGCCAGAACTTGACGCAAGCTAGTAAGAGTGTGCCTCACTTGCCCAGTTTGAACCAGGAAGTGACTCTACACAGGGGTGTCAGCGAGAGTTCAAAACTTCTCTGGACTGAAACAGACGAGGGTCTACTGACCAATAGTACCAAAGAGGTAATTTCAACAATCTTGACCTCATGCGAGGATCAGACATCAAATGCATCTTGCTTCTCCACAGTAGGAAATAAAATATCTGATATGTCCCTTGAGGTCAACATATTGGTAGGTGGTGTTCTGTCTCAGCTGAAGGACATCTCCTTGTCAAGGTCCCCAACACCATGTGAAGACATGTTTGAACGTCTCCAAGGTTCTCCTGAGCGAACCTCTCCAGTAAGTCTAGATTGCAGCACAGCTGCCTCCAAAGGCATTGCATCTTCCCACAGTCTTTCAACAAAGAGCCTCCAAAAACTCTCTAGTCATGAGTTCCAAACCAAAGCTGAGAAAGAAGTGAGTAAGGTCATCTCTAGATCATTTAACATTGTGGAGGAAGGCACAACAGATAAGTACCTCCAGTCTGTATCTACATCCACCACATCTACTGATATTATACAAACCATAGTGAAAGACCAGCAGGAGCTCCCCAGACCACCCAATCATCTGACATGGTATCTGGAACCTCCCTGCTCACCACTGGACAGGTTTCTGAGAAAAGGATCCGGTCTGTTGCTCGTAACATCTACTACAGTCTGCAAAGTAAGATTACGGAGTTTCTCAGAAAAGATCTTCAAAGATCAGACACAACACTTGGTTCAATCCAAATCTTTACATATCAAAGCAGTCCTGCATCACAAAGAGCAAGTCTCGGCCATCTTGAGGTCAACCAGAGCAGTGTTACACCTGGTGGAAACGATGCCTGTGTGGACATTCCGCACAAATTACTATCTAAAACCACTGAGCTCTCAGGATCCATGCTGGAGGATATTGACACGATCCGTTGTAGGAGTGCTGACAGCCAAAATACAAGAAATACCTGTTCTTCACGCTCCTCCATCTCTCTAACACCTACTTCAAAATTAAGGCAGTCGAAATGGCACTTTGCCTTACCCGGGACTCCCATCCCCACTGAGTTTCCTGCTCAGATTGACTTTCCCATTGTTAGAAACACAATCATTGAGGACTTCTTTCACACAGAGGACTTACTTCCTGTAAACTTTGTGGACAAAGTCAGGCAAGCTGCTGGGGTGGTAGTGGACATTATGGTGGAAAGTGTTGAGAACACACAGGAAGATGGACAGGGTGCTTCTCATCTTGACGACCTCCGATCTGCTGTTAGGAAATTGAGAAAATCATTTCCACTTGGACCATCCACATTTTCAGTCATGAATTGGTGGATAAAGTGATAGCCCTTCAGGACAGCCACAGCACTCCACAGGTCTTAACATTGGAAGCAGCCAAAAGTGCTTCAGACTCCATTCTTTCAAGGCTGAAATGGGGAAAGGAACAATGTGCCATATCCAAGGAGCTCTCCTCTCAGCTTCTCCAGATATTTGCTGAAGAGACAGTGAAGTGCTTCCTGAGACAGTGGTCAGATGAGTATGAAAACATAAACTTTGATGTTTCAGTCCAGAACGATCCAAAGACTTCTACTTGCATGGTCATTCTTCAAATGATCACCAAAGCCACTGCTAAATGTTATTTTGAGTCCGCTACCAGCGTGGCCACCAGTGACATTGTAGAAGGCGTGTTTGATTTGGAAAGGGATACCATCAGCAGTACTGGAGAGCAGGTAACACAAAGGTTTAACACAAAGGTATAGTCCACATACATCTTTCATGAATAACACTGCTGTTGACCTTTTGTGAGATGTATGATTATTTGTGTCATGGCATTGCACTGCTTCTTTGCAATTGATATGCTGTACTTTAAGATATCTAAAAAAAATTCAGTTTGTTTTAATGTGCCTTTTCCCACCAACCAGGGTTCCAAGAAAGTTAGTAAGAACCTCTGTCCTCAAGAGTCTCTGGAGTACCAGCCTCAGAACATTTCCCCTACTGTGTACTTTACAGGTAAGCCCTGCTGCTGTTTAGGCTGCTGCTCAGTCAAGACTGAGACATTATCCCTTTACCATTCCACTAATTCCTTTGGAAAGACATTGTACTCCTCCTCTCCTCTATGACATATTGTACTGTGGGGTGGGTGGTAGCCTAGTGGGTTAAGAGGTTGGGCCAGTAACCGATAGGTTGCTGGTTCAGAATCCCTGAGTCCACGAGGCAAAATCTGTCAATGTGCTCTTGAGCAAGGCACTTAATCCTAATTGCTCCTTGTAAGTCTCTCTAGATAAGAGTGTCTGATAAATGAGTAAAAATGTAAATTGATGGCATGCTGGATGGTCTTTCGTTGCAGAGACGATGACAACATCTCATGGCTCCTTTTCTCCAGAGGGAATTTATGATATCGCATCGTCCTTCCCACTTGAAGAGAAGAGTCGCAAACCCTCCCTTTTCACCAGATTGTCTAGATCCATCACGAAAGGCTTTCTCATCCCATTCAAATATTCAAGGAAAACCAAATTATTTAAATAAATTCCTCATTATAAACAATGAGAGCATTCATTTGTTCAGATGAAATCTAATCGTATTGGTCACATACGCCGAAAACAACTGTGAGAGGCTTTATTACGAGCCCATTCCCAACAATGCAGAGTTAAAAAGTAAGGAAATATTTTCTAAATAGTAACACAATAACAAGGCAAAATACAAGGAGTACCAGTACCGAGTCAATGCGCATGGGTGCGAGGTAGTCGAGGTAATACAGTATGTACATGTAGGTAAGGGTAAAAGTGACGAGGCAATCAGGATAGATAATAAACACAGTAGCAGCAGCTAGTGTGAAAGTCGGTCAGTGTCACAGTGAATGTGTGGGTAGAGTGTAGTGAGTGTGCATCGAGCCAATTCAAGAGAGTCAGTGGAAAACAATTAGAAAAATACATCAATAACAAAGGGGGTCAATGCAAATAGTGCAGGTGGCCATTTAATTAACGTTCAGCAGTCTAATGACTTGGGGGGGTAGAAGCTGTTCAGCAGTCAGTCTAATGACTTGGGGGTAATGACTTGGGGGGGTAGAAGCTGTTCAGCAGTCTAATGACTTGGGGGTAGAAGCTGTTCAGCAGTCTAATGGCTTGGGGGTAGAAGCTGTTCAGCAGTCTAATGACTTGGGGGTAGAAGCTGTTCAGCAGTCTAATGACTTGGGGGTAGAAGCTGTTCAGCAGTCTAATGACTTGGGGGTAGAAGCTGTTCAGCAGTCTAATGACTTGGGGGTAGAAGCTGTTCAGCAGTCTAATGACTTGGGGGTAGAAGCTGTTCAGCAGTCTAATGAAGCTGTTCAGCAGTCTAATGGCTTGGGGTAGAAGCTGTTCAGCAGTCTAATGACTTGGGGGTAGAAGCTGTTCAGCAGTCTAATGACTTGGGGGTAGAAGCTGTTCAGCAGTCTAATGGCTTGGGGGTAGAAGCTGTTCAGCAGTCTAATGGCTTGGGGGTAGAAGCTGTTCAGCAGTCTAATGACTTGGGGGTAGAAGCTGTTCAGCAGTCTAATGGCTTGGGGGTAGAAGCTGTTCAGCAGTCTAATGACTTGGGGGTAGAAGCTGTTCAGCAGTCTAATGACTTGGGGGTAGAAGCTGTTCAGCAGTCTAATGGCTTGGGGTAGAAGCTGTTCAGCAGTCTAATGGCTTGGGGGTAGAAGCTGTTCAGCAGTCTAATGGCTTGGGGTAGAAGCTGTTCAGCAGTCTAATGGCTTGGGGGTAGAAGCTGTTCAGCAGTCTAATGGCTTGGGTAGAAGGGTAGAAGCTGTTCAGCAGTCTAATGACTTGGGGGTAGAAGCTGTTCAGCAGTCTAATGGCTTGGGGGTAGAAGCTGTTCAGCAGTCTAATGACTTGGGGGTAGAAGCTGTTCAGCAGTCTAATGACCAGGATCCTGGTGTCTACCCAATGTGCTGAGCACTCCTCCTGGCCAGAGTCCGCGCTACTTTCAGCTGCTGCAACCATGGTCTCTGTGTGAAGGCACTGTTAGAGAGTCAATCAACCAGAACAAGGTTAGGAGACCAAATCTGTGTCCTAAGCATTGTGAAATACTGTATATGTAATGGTCTCAATACATTAATGAAGTGCCCTTACATCCTATCCTCCCCATACTAAAACAACTTGTGAACCAATAAGACTGACACTATATACCTTCTAAGCATGATAGTTGGCTCATGATTTGATTCAGGACTTGTTAGGGTAAACCAATAACAGCTTCTAACCCCAAGTCATAAGACTGCTGAACAATTAATCAAATGGCCACCGGACAAGTTCAACTGTTTTATTATTTGTTACTTTAGTTTATTGGGTAAATATTCTCTTAACTCTTCTTGAACTGCACTGTTTGTTAAGGGCTTGTAAAGTAAACATTTCATTTGTTGTATTCAGCGCATGTGACAAATAAAGTTTGATTTGATTTGACTATATACCTTCTAACCATGATGGTTGGCTCATGATTTGTTTGTACTGAAATCTATTCAGGGAGGATAAGGGTATATCATAGGCTGATCCACTCCCTGATTGGGAGTCCCATAGGGTGTAAAGCGTCTTTTGGCAATCAAAATAAGAATTTGTTCTGAACTGAGTCGTGGTAAAAACATTGACTGGTAAATGCTGATTGCCGTTCAGGATTAAAGAAGTAACGCTCCCCATACTCTCAATGCATCTTCCACAAAAGGTGGGTAAATGCTTGAACCAAATAAAATAAAAAGTGTGTAAACAGCTTTTACATGTGTTCCCCCCCACCACTGATTATAAATGGAGGCTTCTTCTGACAGTATTCACACCTTCCATAAGAAACCTCCAGAGAAATATTCATATTCACCGTAGCTGTCATTTAAACTTGGACTAACCTGGCCAAGGCCAAACAGTATATGGCGTTTTCTCTGGGTGTGCGGTCGCAGTGGAGAGAAAAGGCCTCCAGTGAGGTGGTGAGTATCTGGGCGGAGTTTGGCGAGGCAAACACAGGTCTGAGATTGGTGTCTCTAGAAATGGGCGGGAGCGGGACTCTGCTCCTCCATTGGTTGCTGTTCTGATCCCCAATCTCATCCTCCTCACATCCCTTCCCTCCACATCCCCTCTTCTCTCTCTTTCATCCCTCGTGGTCACAGGGTGTAGCTTCGGTAGTTGAAGAGGTTTATCCTGGGATGCCAGGGCGCGGAGCGGGCAGGATACATGAGATGGGCAGTTGATGGGGGTCAAACGTCGAGAGGCTGTGGACATCACCCTGATACCCGCCTTGGCCTCACTCCTCCTGGGCTTGGAGGACATCTTGGGGAGGGTGAAGCCGTCCACCAGGACCGTGTCGCCCACCCTGGTCCTGAACGGAGCCCTGTTGAGGCCCATGCAGTGCCTGGATGCTGTCCTCCTCTGCCCCAGCCTCACCCAGCCCTTTATCTGGAGGTATGTCCGCATGGGCAGGGCCATACCTGGGAGGACCACCACAGAGCACAGCTTGGTGGCCAGGTGACTCACACACTCCCTGTGGCCGTACTGAAGGGCGATCCTCAGGGGTTACGACCCTGGGGATCCCGACAGGCAAGGGTCAGAACGCTGCTGGCGATAAAAGTTTGAGGATGGTGAGCTGGCCGCGCTCGATGGAGGCGACAGCGGGACACTTGGCGACGTCGGGGTGGGCCGTCTGGTGGCACCACTCACGGTAAGGGTGAACCCCCACCGGCTCAATGACACGCACCCCCCTCTCCAGCAGCCAGCCGGCCAGGTCCAGGTGGCCCAGAGAAGCAGCGATGTAGAGTGCCACCCGGAGCTGGAACCTGGAATAATACAGAATCAATGTATTTATAACACGTTTCAAGTTTTTTTTGTCAAGTTCACAAGATCCAGTGGGTTATAAAACAGTACAGTAAAAAGCTTACTTGCAAACTCTTTCCCACAATGCAGTATTAAATATCAGGGTAAGAGAAAAAACATATGAAGGAAAAAAACACGAGAATATAAGCGACATACAGTACCATCATTGTAAGCTACATACAGGGTCAGTACCATCATTGTAAGCTATATACAGGGTCAGTACCATCATTGTAAGCTATATACAGGGTCAGTACTATCATTGTAAGCTATATACAGGGTCAGTACTATCATTGTAAGCTATATACAGGGTCAGTACCATCATTGTAATTTATTTTTATTTTTTATTTTACCTTTATTTAACCAGGCAAGTCAGTTAAGAACAAATTCTTATTTTCAATGACGGCCTAGGAACAGTGGGTTAACTGCCTGTTCAGGGGCAGAACGACAGATTTGAACATTGTCAGCTCGGGGGTTTGAACTTGCAACCTTCCAGTTACTAGTCCAACACTCTAACCACTAGGCTACCCTGCCGCCCCAAAAAACATATGAAGGAAAAAACACGAGAATATAAGCTACATACAGGGTCAGTACCATCATTGTAAGCTATATACAGGGTCAGTACTATCACTGTCACAGTCATACGCTGGACCTAGTTTTGTCCCATGGAATAAATGTTGTGGATCTTAATGTTTTTCCTCATAATCCTGGACTATCGGACCACCATTTTATTACGTTTGCAATTGCAACAAATAATCTGCTCAGACCCCAGACCATCAAAAGTCGTGCTATAAATTCACAGACAACACAAAGATTCCTTGATGCCCTTCCAGACTCCCTCTGCCTAGCCAAGGACGCCAGAGGACAAAAATCAGTTAACCACCTAACTGAGGATCTCAATTTAACCTTGCGTAATACCCTAGATGCAGTTGCACCCCTAAAAACTAAAAACATTTCTCATAAGAAACTAGCTCCCTGGTACACAGAAAATACCCGAGCTCTGAAGCAAGCTTCCAGAAAATTGGAACGGAAATGGCGCCACACCAAACTGGAAGTCTTCCGGCGAGCTTGGAAAGACGGTACCGTGCAGTACCGAAGAGCCCTTACTGCTGCTCGATCATCCTATTTTTCTAACTTAATTGAGGAACAATCCGAAATTCCTTTTTGATACTGTCGCAAAGCTAACTAAAAAGCAGCATTCCCCAAGAGAGGATGACTTTCACTTTAGCAGTGATAAATTCATGAACTTCTTTGAGGAAAAGATTATGATTATTAGAAAGCAAATTACGGACTCCTCTTTAAACCTGCGTATTCCTCCAAATTTCAGTTGTCCTGAGTCTGCACAACTCTGCCAGGACCTAGGATCAAGAGAGACGCTCAAGTGTTTTAGTACTATATCTCTTGACACAATGATGAAAATAATCATGGCCTCTAAACCTTCAAGCTGCATACTGGACCCTATTCCAACTAAACTACTGAAAGAGCTGCTTCCTGTGTTTGGCCCTCCTATGTTGAACATAATAAACGGCTCTCTATCCACCGGATGTGTACCAAACTCACTAAAAGTGGCAGTAATAAAGCCTCTCTTGAAGAAGCCAAACCTTGACCCAGAAAATATAAAAACTATCGGCCTATATCGAATCTTCCATTCCTCTGAAAAACTTTAGAGAAGGCTGTTGCGCAGCAACTCACTGCCTTCCTGAAGACAAACAATGCATACGAAATGCTTCAGCCTGGTTTTAGACCCCATCATAGCACTGAGACGGCACTTGTGAAGGTGGTAAATGACATTTTAATGGCATCGGACCGAGGCTCTGCATCTGTCCTCGTGCTCCTAGACCTTAGTGCTGCTTTTGATACCATCGATCACCACATTCTTTTGGAGAGATTGGAAACCCAAATTGGTCTACACGTACATGTTCTGGCCTGGTTTAGATCTTATCTGTCGGAAAGATATCAGTTTGTCTCTGTGAATGGTTTGTCCTCTGACAAATCAACTGTACATTTCGGTGTTCCTCAAGGTTCCGTTTTAGGACCACTATTGTTTTCACTATATATTTTACCTCTTGGGGATGTTATTCGAAAACATAATGTTAACTTTCACTGCTATGCGGATGACACACAGCTGTACATTTCAATGAAACATGGTGAAGCCCCAAAATTGCCCTCGCTAGAAGCATGTGTTTCAGACATAAGGAAGTGGATGGCTGCAAACTTTCTACTATTAAACTCGGACAAAACAGAGATCATTTGGAGAGAAATAGCGGAGAGGGATACTTGTTCTAGGTCCCAAGAAACAAAGAGATCTTCTGTTGAATCTGACAATTAATCTTAATGGTTGTACAGTCGTCTCAAATAAAACTGTGAAGGACCTCGGCGTTACTCTGGACCCTGATCTCTCTTTTGAAGAACATATCAAGACCATTTCGAGGACAGCTTTTTTCCATCTACGTAACATTGCAAAAATCAGAACTTTCTGTCCAAAAATGCAGAAAAATTCATCCATGCTTTTGTCACTTCTAGGTTAGACTACTGCAATGCTCTACTTTCCGGCTACCCGGATAAAGCACTAAATAAACTTCAGTTAGTGCTAAATACGGCTGCTAGAATCCTGACTAGAACCAAGAAATTTGATCATATTACTCCAGTGCTAGCCTCTCTACACTGGCTTCCTGTCAAAGCAAGGGCTGATTTCAAGGTTTTACTGCTAACCTACAAAGCATTACATTGGCTTGCTCCAACCTATCTTTCTGATTTGGTCCTACCGTACACGTACGCTACGGTCACAAGACGCAGGCCTCCTAATTGTCCCTAGAATTTCTAAGCAAACAGCTGGAGGCAGGGCTTTCTTCTATAGAGCTCCATTTTTATGGAACGGTCTGTCTACCCATGTCAGAGACGCAAACTCGGTCTAAACCTTTAAGTCTTTACTGAAGACTCATCTCTTCAGTGGGTCATATGATTGAGTGTAGTCTGGCCCAGGAGTGGGAAGGTGAACGGAAAGGCCCTGGAGCAATGAACCGCCCTTGCTGTCTCTGCCTGGCCGGTTCCCCTCTTTCCACTGGGATTCTCTGCCTCTAACCCTATTACAGGGGCAGAGTCACTGGCTTACTGGGGCTCACTCATGCCGTCGCTGGAGGGGGTGCGTCACCTGAGTGGGTTGATTCACTGTTGTGGTCATCCTGTCTGGGTTGGCGCCCCCCCCTTGGGTTGTGCCGTGGCGGAGATCTTTGTGGGCTATACTCAGCCTTGTCTCAGGATGGTAAGTTGGTGGTTGAAGATATCCCTCTAGTGGTGTGGGGGCTGTGCTTTGGCAAAGTGGGTGGGGTTATATCCTTCCTGTTTGGCCCTGTCCGGGGGTGTCCTCGGATGGGGCCACAGTGTCTCCTGACCCCTCCTGTCTCAGCCTCAAGTATTTATGCTGCAGTAGTTTGTGTCGGGGGGGCTAGGGTCAGTTTGTTATATCTGGAGTACTTCTCCTGTCCTATTCGGTGTCCTGTGTGAATCTAAGTGTGCATTTTCTAATTCTCTCCTTCTTTCTTTCTCTCTCTCGGAGGACCTGAGCCCTAGGACCGTGCCCCAGGACTACCTGACATGATGACTTCTTGCTGTCCCCAGTCCACCTGACTGTGCTGCTGCTCCAGTTTCAACTGTTCTGCCTTATTATTATTCGACCATGCTGGTCATTTATGAACATTTGAACATCTCGGCCATGTTCTGTTATAATCTCCACCCGGCACAGCCAGAAGAGGACTGGCCACCCCACATAGCCTGGTTCCTCAAGGTTTCTTCCGAGGTTTTGGCCTTTCTAGGGAGTTTTTCCTAGCCACCGTGCTTCTACACCTGCATTGCTTGCTGTTTGGGGTTTTAGGCTGGGTTTCTGTACAGCACTTTGAGATATCAGCTGATGTACGAAGGGCTATATAAATAAATTTGATTTGATTTGATTATAAGCTATATACAGGGTCAGTACCATCATTGTAAGCTATATACAGGGTCAATACTATCATTGTAAGCTATATACAGGTTCAGTACCATCATTGTAAGCTATATACAGGGTCAGTACCATCATTATAAGCTATATACAGGGTCAGTACCATCATTGTAAGCTATATACAGGGTCAGTACTATCATTGCTATAGGGTCAGTAATTGTAAGCTATATACAGGGTCAGTACTATCATTGTAAGCTATATACAGGGTCAGTACTATCATTGTATATACAGGGTCAGTACCATCATTGTAAGCAGGGTCAGTACATATCATTGTAAGCTATATACAGGGTCAGTACCATCATTGTAAGCTATATACAGGGTCAGTACTATCATTGTAAGCTATATACAGGGTCAGTACTATCATTGTAAGCTATATACAGTACTATCATTGTAAGCTATATACAGGGGTCAGTACTATCATTGTAAGCTATATACAGGGTCAGTACCATCATTGTAAGCTATATACAGGGTCAGTACCATCATTGTAAGCTATATACAGGGTCAGTACTATCATTGTAAGCTATATACAGGGTACATCATTGTACTATCATTGTAAGCTATTGTAAGCTATATACAGGGTCAGTACCATCACTGTTGATAGTAAGTCTATCATACAGTTCAGTGTGTAGATGTGTATTCTGACCTCATCACAGGTCTCTCTCTAGACAGGTGTCGTTGGACGGTCAGTCTGTGTCCCAGGAAGCAGCCTCTGAGGAACTCCGCCCACCCATCCCAGGTGTCCAACCGTAGAGTAGCCCCTGGGAGACAGAGACACATGCAGGTTGTCCTCCTAGTTGCCATGAACCAAGAATGTGTTCCATACAGTCCATTTGTCTCTGTGTTACATCCATAAGGTGTTGAGCCAGAGGACCATTGATCTACTGCACAAGGAAGGCCATACCCAGGTCAATGGCGTAGTCGTGCAGCCGGTTGCAGTCGTAGAGTTGCAGGCCGGTGGGAGAGCTCAGAGCTCAGTCTGAAGGAGCTGACGGGAAGCTCACACTGCTGGGACACCAGGGTCATGAGCCTGGCCACAGACGTACTCAGGAGAAACACAGTGCCCAAGACTGAGAGGGTCTCCCCGTCACGGCACTGAACACACGCACCACCGGCTCCCGCTGAAGTATAAGACCATGGACATACAGTAAATTCACCTGTTTTACATAAATACCTATGATGTGTTTATACACCGAGTAAACAAAACATTATGAACACCTGTTCTTTCCATGACAAAGACTGACCAGGTGAATCCAGGTGAAAGCTATGATCCCTTAATGATGTCACTTGTTAAATCCACTTCAGTGTAGATGAAGGGGAGCGGACAGGTTAAAGAAGGATTTTTAAGCCTTGAGACAATTGAGGCATAGATTGTGTATGTGTGCCATTCAGAGGGTGAATGGGCAAGACAAAATATTTAAGTGCCTTTGATCGGGGTAGTAGGTGCCTGGTGCACCGGTTTGTGTCAAGAACTGCAATGCTGCTGGGGTTTTTCACACTCAACAGTTTCCTGTGTGTATCATGAATGGTCCACCACCCAAAGAACATCCAGCCAACTTGGCACAACTGTTGGAAGCATTGGAGTCAACATGGGCCAGCATCCCTGGGGAACGCTTTCAAACACCTTGTAGAGTCCATGTCCCAACGAATTGAGGCTGTTCTGATGGCAGAAGGCGGGGTGCAACTCAATATTAGGAAGGTGTTTCTAATGTTTGGTACACTCAGTATATATAAGTTAGGAGTCATATAATTACAGGGGTAAGATGAAGTGGCTCCTTTGCACTGATCTTAGGTCTGGTTTGTGTTTTTACTGCTAATGGTAAAGGTTAGGATTTGGTGAGAGTAAACTGATCCTAGATCTGTGCCCAAGGGCAATTTCTATCCAGAGACAAATCAAAGGTCCATGCCATTTAAATTATAATCTACCACCATCTCGTGGCTCAAATTTGTAACAACATTTTCTAATTCAATGTGCTGAGTTTTGTTCTATCACATTGAACACTAATCTGGGTGCAGATTAAATTGAACACTAATCTGGGTGAAAATTCAATTGAAGACTAATCTGGGTGCAGATTAAATTGTTTACAGAAATATTATGAATATGTATTTCACTATACGGCCTGCTGTGCTCTAACCCAAAGGGCCTCTTCTCTGCTACTATGTACTCTGCCTGCTGTGCTCTACTGTACTCTGCTGTGCTCTACTGTAGTCTGCTGTACTCTGTGTAGTCTACTGTACTCTGCTGTACTCTGATGTACTCTACTGTACTATACACCACTGGGTATACAGATTCTTCAGATACTGTTAGCGAACACCAGACTGAGGTGGAGGCGATTACATGGGGAAAAGGTTTATGACTGTAAGGGTGTTTGGTACAAAGGCAACACTACATCGGGCCACATTTCAGCTCTATCCCAGGTCAACCATACAATACTATGCAGATTTCCATTATCTAGTCAACCAGCAAGAAGGAGAGACAGACAGAAGGTCTGGCTTTGACACTGACAAACTTAGTCAATGATGGGATGTCAATAGCCTATAGGCCTAGGTTTGTGGAGAAACAAAATAAACATTATTCTGATGGTTAAATTTGTACTTAGATACATAACCACTCTCCTCTGTTAGCAAATCTTCCACAGAACTTTGTGGAACAGAGTGAGTTCTGTCCCTGTCTGGCTCTGGACATGTACCCAGGGACCTCTGTACAACAACACTTCACACTCACGTAAAACAGTGTTCTTACTAACCAATCAACCATAACCATGGTCTTGTCTAAAGCAGTGTCTTATCTTTTCAGCAATCACTCTACCATAACCATGGTCTTCCCTATAAAGAGTGTTCTTACTAACCAATCACTCTACCATAACCATGGTCTCGGTATAAAGCAGTGTTTTTACTAACCAATCACTCTACCATAACCATGGTCTTGGTATTCTTTGTTATTGGGCTACAATCACTCTACCATAACCATGGTATTTAAAAAAAGTGTTCTTACTAACCAATCATCTCATTGGTCTCTGTAGCTAAATTATAGGGCTTCTCATGACGTATTAGGCTATTCTGAATGATTTAATTTATTTCTGAACAGACAGCAGTAATTCCGTAACTTTATACTAATCACCTACCATAACCACCATGCAGCTATATTCTATAAGGAAAAAATGATGAAGCAGAGCTCTAATTTGATAAATTGGGAGGTGCCAGATAAAAGAGTGGGTGCTAATGAACTTCTGTGGTATTAGAATTCATGGAAAAAAATAACCTTTATAATAGAGCATTGAACGGTACCATTTGGCCAAATAGGTTCCACTGAATAAAGCAGTGCACAGAACTTAAACGTTTTAGTCCTGTTCTGGAATGATCCGGCCTTTTTAAGCACTGATTTGAAGTACCTATTCTACCTAATGAGTTTACATAAAGATTTGGCATTAAACTAATCAGTGGGCTTGTCATTCACATGGCTGGCTAAAACTGACAAGTATATTTGATCTAAATGTGGAATACGAGGACATCTAGTGGTCACCGGAAAGTTTTTTTGGTAATCCAATTCTTTCGTGCATAATTTTTACATGACTGGAGACTCATTGGCATTATCTTTTTTAATCCGCACAAATGATCAATAGCTATCTTTGTACGAGCATGCGCCTATGCCATAATATTTGAGGGGAAATTAGTCAAAATGCTTTCCAGTTTCACTGACTCAAAAATGATTGTATGAGCTCACTCCTGGAGATTGTCGATGCGCTCGTGTCAAAAGCCTCTCTCCTCTCTGTTTTGTAAAACAATGTTTGGGAGTTGATCAAATATTTTGTGTAGTCTACAGCATAGTCTTATCTTTTCAGCAAGAGTCATTGCTTTCATCAACCTGTGTTTTCCCTCGATTGTATTTGAAATATTGCAAAAGGGGACCTGTTTTGTCTGCCTGCTGTTTTTCAGCAGATTTGCCTCGCGTTTCCGACTGGAGGCTATTCTTTGTTATTGGGCTACAATCCGCAGCGAACTATTTAAAATGTAGCAGGTCCTCTGTGCTACTATAGGGTTTCTCATGGCGTATTAGGCTATAGCAACTAGCTAACATAGATAAAGTTTAGTCGTTGGTCCACAAAATCAAACAAATGGTACTGAGCCTGATGACAAAATCATGTTTCGAAAATTTATTGGTAGCTATTTATGTTTTGTTTAATGACTATTCAGAATATAATATTTTTTTCTTTAACAGACCGCAGTATGTATTTAATCCGAACCCTTCATGCAGCTATGATTCTAAAAACAAATGAAAGTGCAACTCTGGAGAGATGAGGGGCAGGATAATTGACGAAGAGGCAACTCGAATGAACTTTGATCGCTTTTATTATAATTGTTACATAGCAAAAAGTGAAAATTATTTTTCATGGCACGAGAGGTACCAGATTTTGTCAAAAGGTTCTGTAAAACAGTCCAGAATTGCCGGATCCTGTTCTGGCATGATCCGGCTCAAATTAAGCACTGATTTGAAGTACCTAGGCCTCTACCTGCTGAGTATAAAGATTATTAAACAGATTCAGTGGGCTTGTCATTCACAGACTGATGAAAAATCAAGTATATTTGATCTAAATGTGGATATACATCTAGTGGTCACCGGATTTTTAAGTACTGATGAAAATCAAGTTTTATTGCAATTATCTTTACGAGCATTTCACCATATATTTAACCAGGTATTTATTATTCAGAAGGATAGTCATTGACCCCTGGACAAAATATAATTGTATGAGCTATGCCTCAGTTACACGTTGAGTACCCCATTACTATCTGGCTTGGTGGGGAGTCTCGTTCTGTATTCCTGCTTCAAATATTCATGATGTGGCGAATCATGCATTTGTGCATGCACGCTGTTAAATGTCATATCCGTCTTGCTAACTTAGCTAAAACTGAGCTAAATAAATGGAAAAGTATTTTATAAATAAAAAATGGTACTGAACTGCCGATAGAATCTGTAATAAAATGATATACCTTTAAAGACTGCTTGTCATTTTTGAATTTAATACCAGTTGCCCTAATCTTGTACTGGGATAAGACAATCGGGAAATTCCAGCACTTATGGAGGAGAAATAAGATGGTTTTGTAGACACCCTGATGAAATAACATGTGACACAAGGCGTTTGTGACACATTCTTTGGTTCACCTGAATTCTAAACTGACTGAGGTAAACTTTTAGGAAAGCCTGGGTTTTAAATTGCCTATGAGCTGGCTGCAGATATGACTGATTTGTCAATGTATTTTCCTTCAGTTTAGATGAAACTAGCAAAAATGAAAATTTTTCTTCCTTAATTATATTGCCTATGCAAAAAATGTTCATGCTTTAAATAGGCTCTAAATTGTCAATGTAAAGTATGTGTTTAAGACTGCTTGTGGAATAAGATGGGGTATAGGCCTACACTGTCTTCATCCTCTAAACTCTGGATGTTTACTAACTTTGGGAAGTTGGAAACACAAGCATCTTCATATAAAATAGGTTGAATTTGTACCTTTGAAACCATGTCAGATTTTCAACATTATATACACTTTCAGAAAAAAACAATAGGCTGGGCAGCACCTCAGCCCGGGATCGAACCCCAACCAGGGTTTTAACTACACCCAGCCCTGATTAGCTTTAATATGTCACTGACTACTACCAATATGCTATTGTGAGAATTATTATTGAGAGATCTCTTAATAACAAAATATATTCCGTGTTAATATCGAAGTCATTCTAAGGGGTAGGTTTGACAAAGCAAATGAGTGAGTCTTTGACATGAAGACAGTGGTTAGATTCTGCCATTGGGACTGCTCTGATGTTGTTTCCATTCTCTCCTGGTTATGACCATAGAGCCTTGTCCCAGTCTCTAGACCTGCCTGTCTGTGTGGTGGATGACCACCTGACCTCTGAAGCTGTCAATGAGATGGTAAGTTGACCTTGTCATTTCATATTACAACATTAATCCAATAAAATGTTATAGTGATGCTATCATTGGCAATGTTGACGTACCACAACCATCTCTGTTGTGTTGCAGTTGTTTAATTGGCCCAACGTTGCCAATGCTCCTCCACTCTTTAACAGTTAATAATTATTTCAGTATGATATTTGTTGTATATTAAGTTTGATTATTTGCAATATAATTACATTTCTACCAGGAGCAGAGCAATTCTACCAGGAGCAGAGCAACCTCAGTGATGGAAACCACAGAAGAGGGGAAGCTCAACAATGTAGAACATCTGACACTTATGGACTTCCTTCAAAACCTAACTGAGAAGTATGTTCTGTTTTCTTTGGTACTATCACACCTTCAAGGAAATAGGATCAAATTAGAAACTGATCAATCGGAAAAAAATGTTCAGTGCTAGAAAAGTTGTCATATTGCAATTTTGCCAAAACAACTGACACAAAGCAAGTATAACTTCACGATCAGGCAAATAATTAAATAAAAACATTTCTGCCACGCATCCTGATATGACAACATTTATAACAATATTGTTTTCAGGCAATGGAGGGGGATTCGTGAGGGCATGTTTGACCAGGTAAGATCATGTTACTGAAAATGTAATTAGATTACCATGAAAACTCTGCCTAATGTTTAACCTTGTTCATAAGCTTTTGAAAGACGCACTATGCAACATTTTAAAACACTTCTTCTGTTTCTGGAATACAGCTGACAAAACAACAGCTTGCCGGCTTGTGTCTGAGGATTGTCCAGTTTTTATCGGACAAGCTGATGCAGATAATCATCCCAGGTCTTTACGAACTACTGGGCATCCAAGATACTGCCTCCTCTCCATTGTCACAGAGATCTCTCACAGCGTCACTCACCAGTCTGTTAGATGATAAGACGAACACCAAGTCCCGCGTGAGATTTACTGAGGCTGGTGTACCTAAGAGGCCAGGCAGTCGAAAGTCTTACAATAGCTTTCGCATCCCGACTCCCTACCCTTCCTCCAACTGTGTGGATCAGGAAGAGGAAGAAGAGCAGGAATCACAACAACTTAAGTTAAAGGAGATTTACCTGACTAAGGGCAGTGGAAGCTACCTGCCCAAGGGGGCCATGAGGTATGTTCTTAAGGGAAATCCTTCATGAAAATTACACATTTCCATGCTTTGTAGTAAAAAAAATATAGAGGGACTGTTTCCAGAAATTACTGCTTTTAGAGGTTGGTTTGGTTTCGATTCAAATATTTTAAAAAATAATCACGGTTTTGGATTTCAATATTTTTTAGACATTGAATGCACTATGGATTGTGTGTTGAATGCTGTAACAACACATAATAAAACAATGAATAAAAGTCCTTGATGACTGTCCATTACTGTTTATGACTTATTTCATTTACTTTCTCATAGTATTTATTTGATGACTTTATTATTTCATTCCACCTCTCTATAGAGCTGCTGCTTATCCTGTCTGACAAAATCACTATTTTAGTAGTTCTTCTAAGTAAATAAGACCTACTTTTATGACCGCTGAACACCAACTGTCAATCACTTAGATCATGTATTTCCAGGTAGAGAATCCTCGCAACGCAACTGCTTTTTATCTCTCTCATGCATTCTCTCGTCTCTCCGTCTCAGTCAATGAGGTTTCCGTATCTGCTCCACACAGAGTGGACAAGCAAGTGGGCGTGCAATGGATTATGGGAATTAATTGCCATATTTTCTGTGCTAAACTATGTAGAATATTGGCCTGTTGGAAACTACAACTCCTACTACATTGCATAGTTCGTGCTTGATCTGATTTATCTCTACAGAAACTGAGCATCGAGCTCACAGAAGAAGAAAAAAATAACTATATGGAATTCAAATAATTGAGCCGACGTCGGTTAATTAGTTGTTTAAAAACCGAAAAATAACAAAAATGTTGGTTAAATGCTCAGCTCTAGATTCTAATGACATCATCAGTGTGCATCATGTGATTTTAACCAATTAGGCATTACACATTCTTCCATTGCAAAACTACCATTCCAGTGTTTACTTGCTATATTGTATTTACTTTGCCACCATTTTTTGTTTAATTTGCTCACATTGTATATTTTAACCAATTATGAGTAGGCATTGCCTACTAATTGGTTGATGATGTCATAGAAAACACTTATCTTCCTCTTTCTTTTTTACTACAAAACATAGAAATGCCCGTTTTCACATATGCTGATGTTGGGGTGGTGCTGGAGATGATGAATATGAAGTTGAAACATTTAGAAATTTCCCTTTAACATTTCTTCAAACTGCCTTGTATTTATGATTGTCCTTGAAGTTATTAGAAGTTACAGTATTTGAAGTTTATAGCAATTTGGATTTTTGTAGAGGATAGATATTGCCAGGATAGATGGATATCTACAGGCCAGTTTTAATACAAATGACTTATACAAAATACATTTTATTGGGCTTTAGAAATTAAGCAGTTAGGCTGACATCACACTAAGGTTTTTCTCAGAGAAACAGCAGCGTTTTCCTCATTGTTTTCAATGGTGCAGATGTATTTGACACACTGAATGTGCATCACAGCCTTACATATTATTTGTTTGACTTTGATGATTTCTGTTGTTTTCCCAAGGACTCTAACCTCTCTGTCTGATGTGCAGAAGAAAACAACCAACTCTGAGACGCTACAAGTCCTCTTAGGTGTCTCAGAGGACACCCTCGTCACCTGTGTGCAGGACAGCCTGCAAGGTTCTCTCTCCAAACTTGCATGCATGTCCAATTCTCCATCTGGAAGTGCAGGCTCTATGATGCTAACCCCTGCTGTAATGGCAGAGTTGGCTAAAGATGTCAAGTCGGCCTTATCAGTGGTCGTTAAGAGTGCCTCCGCTAGCCAAACCTCTCTAGTGACACCGGTAAGGGGAGACTCACAGACCAAGGTGACTGAGAGCATGGTGAGAGAGCAGGCTGCTAAACTTGAAAAAGTTGACCAAGAGAGCAAGAGTCTAACAGGGCAAGTCATGACCACCATCTCTGACACAATGGTGGCTTTTGTTGATGAGAACGAACAGAATTTGCTGGAAGATCTGAAGGACAAGATCACATTTTTGGCATCGCATGTTGGCTTCATTGAGGATCTTGATGCCCTGATAAGGAAATACGAGAGCAGCTACAATATTAGTGAATCTGGTTCCTCCTGCACGCTCACATCTAAGAGCATCCAAAAACTCTCCAGCCGGGAGTTTCAAACATCAGCAATACAAGCAGTGAGTGGAGTTCTTGACAAAAAGTCAGTAGTTTGAGCTTTCCTAGTTCAGTCGTTCAGTCTGAGTTAACAGGTGCTGTATCAGGTCAAACATTGTCTGGCATTGTAAAGACAGAGTCAATTCACCCAGTGGGCTCAGCAGCGTCAGTAGTTGTTAAGACTTTCGTGTCAGATATGAAGTCATTGGCTGAATCTGAAGAGAGTCCCCAACAGAAGAGTGCCTGGTCTGCTGCTGTTCACATTTACCACAGCATCCAAAATAACTTGAAAGATTATTTCGGCAAGCTTCAGCGATGTGCCTTAAAGAGCATTGTCACATCTGATGATAACATCACAAATGCTGAGTTTAAGGAGACAGTTCCACTTCCTTGCTTAAACATGAAATATAGGCCCAGTAAGAGTGAGCCTCAGTTGCCAGAGTCCACTGGTGCAGTTACTTTACAAAGAGGCCTAAGTGAGAGCTCAAAACTTCTTTGGGCAAAAACTGAGTCAGAAGAAAGCAAGCTCCTTCTGACAACTTGCACCAAAGAAGTCATCTCAGAGCTTCTGGTCTTGTACAACACTGAGATGTCAAAGGAGGACCCCCTGTACACTGTTGGAGAAAAAGGATCAGGCTTCTCTTTTGAGAGAGAGAAATTTGTAGAGGGTGTTCTGGCTCAGCTTGGGGATATCTCCCATTCCAGGTCCTCATCACCAATAGTATGTGAGTTCCCCTGTCAAATTGAGGACAGCAGAAGTAAGGCCACAGCTTCTTTGACCAGTCTGTTAGATTGTATTAGAAAACTCTCAAGTGAGGAATTTAAGAGAAATGCCACTCAAGCAGTGAGTGAGTTCCTAGTTAAAAAGTCCACCAGTAGCTTAACTAGTGCACAGCCTGCTTATTCTGTAGCATCCAGGTCTTGTTCCATTCAAAACCAGTACACATGGTCAAAGGATATTTGTGCGGATTCTGCTGCCTTTGGCATCATTGAAACATTTGTGGAAGACCTGCAGAGCTCGGCGCAACCTGCAGAAGTAGAGGAAAGAGAACCTGACCTCCAGGAAAATGCACAAAAGCTACAGAGCAGGATCTGGTCTGCTACCACTAGTTTATATAACAATATTAAGAAGACATTAAAGGACTTCATCATTCACCAGCGGAGGTCAGACATGCTGAGCAGAATGTCTAGTCATACACCCACAGAGGACTCTGGACATCTTGGGACTAAGGAGTACCTTGGTTTGGCAAGCCAGGACTTGAGGCAAGCTAGTAAGAGTGTGCCTCACTTGCCCAGTTTGAACCTTGAAGTGCCTCTACACAGGGGTGTCAGCGAGAGTTCAAAACTTCTCTGGACTGAAACAGACAAGGGTCTACTGACCAATAGTACCAAAGAGGTCATTTCAACAATCTTGACCTCATGCGAGGATCAGGCATCAAATGCACCTTACTTCTCCACAGTAGGAAAGAAAATATCAGATATGTCCCTTGAGGTCAACATGTTGGTAGGTGGTGTTCTGTCTCAGCTGAAAGACATCTCCTTGTCAAGGTCCCCAACACCATGTGAAGACATGTTTGAACGTCTCCAAGGTTCTACTGAGCGAACCTCTCCAGTAAGTCTAGATTGCAGCATGGCTGCCTCCAAAGGCATTGCATCTTCCCACAGTCTTTCAACAAAGAGCCTCCAAAAACTCTCTAGTCATGAGTTCCAAACCAGAGCTGAGAAAGGAGTGAGTGAGGTCATCTCTAGATCATTTAACATTGTGGAGGAAGGTACAACAGATAAGTACCTCCAGTCTGTATCTACATCCACCACATCTACTGATATTATACAAACCATGGTGAAAGACCAGCAGGAGCTCCCCAGACCACCCAATCATCTGACATGGTATCTGGAACCTCCCTGCTCACCACTGGACAGGTTTCTGAGAAAAGGATCCGGTCTGTTGCTCGTAACATCTACTACAGTCTGCAAAGTAAGATTACGGAGTTTCTCAGAAAAGATCTTCAAAGATCAGACACAACACTTGGTTCAATCCAAATCTTTACATATCAAAGCAGTCCTGCATCACAAAGAGCAAGTCTCGGCCATCTTGAGGTCAACCAGAGCAGTGTTACACCTGGTGGAAACGATGCCTGTGTGGACATTCCGCACAAATTACTATCTAAAACCACTGAGCTCTCAGGATCCATGCTGGAGGATATTGACACGATCCGTTGTAGGAGTGCTGACAGCCAAAATACAAGAAATACCTCTTCTTCACGCTCCTCCATCTCTGTAACACCTACTTCAAAATTAAGGCAGTCGAAATGGCACTTTGCCTTACCCGGGACTCCCATCCCCACTGAGTTTCCTGCTCAGATTGACTTTCCCATTGTTAGAAACACAATCATTGAGGACTTCTTTCACACAGAGGACTTACTTCCTGTAAACTTTGTGGACAAAGTCAGGCAAGCTGCTGGGGTGGTAGTGGACATTATGGTGGAAAGTGTTGAGAACACACAGGAAGATGGACAGGGTGCTTCTCATCTTGACGACCTCCGATCTGCTGTTAGGAAATTGAGAAAAATCATTTCCACTTGGACCATCCACATTTTCAGTCATGAATTGGTGGATAAAGTGATAGCCCTTCAGGACAGCCACAGCACTCCACAGGTCTTAACATTGGAAGCAGCCAAAAGTGCTTCAGACTCCATTCTTTCAAGGCTGAAATGGGGAAAGGAACAATGTGCCATATCCAAGGAGCTCTCCTCTCAGCTTCTCCAGATATTTGCTGAAGAGACAGTGAAGTGCTTCCTGAGACAGTGGTCAGATGAGTATGAAAACATAAACTTTGATGTTTCAGTCCAGAACGATCCAAAGACTTCTACTTGCATGGTCATTCTTCAAATGATCACCAAAGCCACTGCTAAATGTTATTTTGAGTCCGCTACCAGCGTGGCCACCAGTGACATTGTAGAAGGCGTGTTTGATTTGGAAAGGGATACCATCAGCAGTACTGGAGAGCAGGTCCTCACCTTTAACACAAAGGTATAGTCCACATACATCTTTCATGAATAACACTGCTGTTGACCTTTTGTGAGATATATGATTATTTGTGTCATGGCATTGCACTGCTTCTTTGCAATTGATATGCTGTACTTTAAGATATCGAAAAAATGTCAGTTTGTTTTAATGTGCCTTTTCCCACCAACCAGGGTTCCAAGAAAGTTAGTAAGAACCTCTGTCCTCAAGAGTCTCTGGAGTACCAGCCTCAGAACATTTCCCCTACTGTGTACTTTACAGGTAAGCCCTGCTGCTGTTTAGGCTGCTGCTCAGTCAAGACTGAGACATTATCCCTTTACCATTCCACTAATTCATTTGGAAAGACATTGTACTCCTCTGAGTTGTTACCTATGACATACTGTACTGTGGGCTGGGTGGTAGCCTAGTGGGTTAAGAGGTTGGGCCAGTAACCGATAGGTTGCTGGTTCAGAATCCCTGAGTTCACGAGGCAAAATCTGTCAATGTGCTCTTGAGCAAGGCACTTAATCCTAATTGCTCCTTGTAAGTCTCTCTAGATAAGAGTGTCTGATAAATGAGTAAAAATGTAAATTGATGGCATGCTGGATGGTCTTTCGTTGCAGAGACGATGACAACATCTCATGGCTCCTTTTCTCCAGAGGGAATTTATGATATCGCATCGTCCTTCCCACTTGAAGAGAAGAGTCGCAAACCCTCCCTTTTCACCAGATTGTCTAGATCCATCACGAAAGGCTTTCTCAGCCCATTCAAATCTTCAAGGAAAACCAAATTATTTAAATAAATTCCTCATTATAAACAACGAGAGCATTCATTTGTTCAGATGAAAATCTAATCGTATTGGTCACATACGCCGAAAACAACTGTGAGAGGCTTTATTACGAGCCCATTCCCAACAATGCAGAGTTAAAAAGTAAGAAAATATTTTCTAAATAGTAACACAATAACAATAACAAGGCTATATACAAGGAGTACCAGTACCGAGTCAATGCGCATGGGTGCGAGGTAGTTGAGGTAATACAGTATGTACATGTAGGTAAGGGTAAAAGTGACTAGGCAATCAGGATAGATAATAAACACAGTAGCAGCAGCTAGTGTGAAAGTCGGTCAGTGTCACAGTGAATGTGTGGGTAGAGTGTAGTGAGTGTGCATCGAGCCAATTCAAGAGAGTCAGTGGAAAACAATTAGAAAAATACATCAATAACAAAGGGGGTCAATGCAAATAGTGCAGGTGGCCATTTAATTAACGTTCAGCAGTCTAATGACTTGGGGGTAGAAGCTGTTCAGCAGTCTAATGACTTGGGGGTAGAAGCTGTTCAGCAGTCTAATGACTTGGGGGTAGAAGCTGTTCAGCAGTCTAATGACTTGGGGGTAGAAGCTGTTCAGCAGTCTAATGACTTGGGGGTAGAAGCTGTTCAGCAGTCTAATGGCTTGGGGGTAGAAGCTGTTCAGCAGTCTAATGGCTTGGGGGTAGAAGCTGTTCAGCAGTCTAATGGCTTGGGGGTAGAAGCTGTTCAGCAGTCTGACTTGGGGGTAGAAGCTGTTCAGCAGTCTAATGGCTTGGGGTAGAAGCTGTTCAGCAGTCTAATGACTTGGGGGTAGAAGCTGTTCAGCAGTCTAATGGCTTGGGGGGGTAGAAGCTGTTCAGCAGTCTAATGACTTGGGGGTAGAAGCTGTTCAGCAGTCTAATGGCTTGGGGGTAGAAGCTGTTCAGCAGTCTAATGACTTGGGGGTAGAAGCTGTTCAGCAGTCTAATGACTTGGGGTAGAAGGCTGTTCAGCAGTCTAATGACTTGGGGGTAGAAGCTGTTCAGCAGTCTAATGGCTTGGGGGTAGAAGCTGTTCAGCAGTCTGATGGGGGTAGAAGCTGTTCAGCAGTCTAATGGCTTGGGGTAGAAGCTGTTCAGCAGTCTAATGGCTTGGGGGTAGAAGCTGTTCAGCAGTCTAATGGCTTGGGGGTAGAAGCTGTTCAGCAGTCTGGTGCCTTTGGGGTAGAAGCTGTTCAGCAGTCTAATGGCTTGGGGGTAGAAGCTGTTAAGGAGCGTTTTGTCCCAGATTTGGTGCTCTCGTATCGCTTGCCGTGTGGTAGCAGAGTGAACAGTCTGACTTGGGTGGTTGGAGCCTTTTGCCAATCATTTACATATCACTTATTTTATTTTTATTTGATTTGATGTCATATTGTAAACTGATGTATATGTTTTGCTGAAAATATGATTTTGAAAACAATGAATGTCTACAAGTGCTTCATAAAACAGTTATATTTATTTTTGTATTTTCAAAAGACAGCAAATAGCCAAAGTCTTGTCCAGTGAGCAACTCAATGACAGCGATTCAATGAACATACACTAACCCGGATGTTCTACTTGCCCCACTGAGTTACAGCAAAGTTATAATTTATGCATGGGTCCACGATCCACTCATAGCTCTCACAGCTATCTGACAGTTCTCAGAATACTAAGGAAGAAGTGTGTGATATTGGATTTGGTATCCTTCCCACTCCCAAGTGATTGGGAGTCCCATAGGGTGCCGCATAATTGGCCCAGCGTCGTCCGGGTTTGGCAATCATTGTAAATAAGAATTTGTTCTGAACTGACTTGTCTAGTGAAATAAAGGTTAAATAAAAATAAACTATTTAAGCTGTCTGCTATGTTGCTGTGTAAATCCAAGGAATGACTGAGAATCCACTGCCTGCCGTTGTAAACTTTCTGCACACAAATCAAACACAGTACTGACTATATCTATAAGCCTCATCCGAAAGGAACAAAATTCTAAGTCGTCCGCATTGTTTCAGGCATCATCCGTTCCAAAGTCTCATCTTGTTCACTGTATAAAATAAAAATTAAAATAAAATAATAGTTCCTTTTTGGACAATTCCAGGTTGTCCCTCCTTGTTTCTGTATGTTTAATCTGCCTAATGACCAGGATCCTGGTGTCTAACCAATGTGCTGAGCACTCCTCCTGGCCAGAGTCCGCGCTACATTCAGCTGCTGCAACCATGGTCTCTGTGTGAAGGCACTGTTAGAGAGTCAATCAACCAGAACAAGGTTAGGAGACCAAATCTGTGTCCTAGCATTGTGAAATACTGTATATGTAATGGCCTCAATACATTAATGAAGTGCCCTTACATCCTTCCCCCCATACTTGACTATATACCTTCTAAGCATGATAGTTGGCTCATGATTTGTTTCAGGACTTGTTAGGGTAAACCAATAACAGCTTCTAACCCCAAGTCATAAGACTGCTGAACAATTAATCAAATGGCCACCGGACAAGTTCAACTGTTTTATTATTTGTTACTTTAGTTTATTGGGTAAATATTCATAGGCAGTGATGAAGTGGTAAAACCATTGACTGGTAAATGCTGATTGCCGTTCAGGATTAAAGAAGTAACGCTCCCTATACTCTCAATGCATCTTCCACAAAAGGTGGGTAAATGCTTGAACAAAATAAAATAAAAAGTGTGTAAAAAGCTTTTACATGTGACCCCCCCCCCTTTCATAAGAAACCTCCAGAGAAATATTCATATTCACCGTAGCTGTCATTTAAACTTGGACTAACCTGGCCAAGGCCAAACAGTATATGGCGTTTTCTCTGGGTGTGCGGTCGCAGTGGAGAGAAAAGGCCTCCAGTGAGGTGGTGAGTATCTGGGCGGAGTTTGGCGAGGCAAACACAGGTCTGAGATTGGTGTCTCTAGAAATGGGCGGGAGCGGAACTCTGCTCCTCCATTGGTTGCTGTTCTGATCCCCAATCTCATCCTCCTCACATCCCTTCCCTCCACATCCCCTCTTCTTCTCTCTTTCATCCCTCGTGGCCACAGGGTGTAGCTTCGGTAGTTGAAGAGGTTTATCCTGGGATGCCAGGGCGCGGAGCGGGCAGGATACATGAGATGGGCAGTTGATGGGGGTCAAACGTCGAGAGGCTGTGGACATCACCCTGATACCCGCCTTGGCCTCACTCCTCCTGGGCTTGGAGGACATCTTGGGGAGGGTGAAGCCGTCCACCAGGACCGTGTCGCCCACCCTGGTCCTGAACGGAGCCCTGTTGAGGCCCATGCAGTGCCTGGATGCTGTCCTCCTCTGCCCCAGCCTCACCCAGCCCTTTATCTGGAGGTATGTCCGCATGGGCAGGGCCATACCTGGGAGGACCACCACAGAGCACAGCTTGGTGGCCAGGTGACTCACACACTCCCTGTGGCCGTACTGAAGGGCGATCCTCAGGGGGTCACGACCCTGGGGATCCCGACGGGCAAGGGTCAGAACGCTGCTGGCGATAAAGAGTTTGAGGATGGTGAGCTGGCCGCGCTCGATGGAGGCGACAGCGGGACACTTGGCGACGTCGGGGTGGGCCGTCTGGTGGCACCACTCACGGTAAGGGTGAACCCCCACCGGCTCAATGACACGCACCCCCCTCTCCAGCAGCCAGCCGGCCAGGTCCAGGTGGCCCAGAGAAGCAGCGATGTAGAGTGCCACCCGGAGCTGGAACCTGGAATAATACAGAATCAATGTATTTATAACATGTTTCAAGTTTTTTTTTGTCAAGTTCACAGGATACAGTGGGTTATAAAACAGTACAGTAAAAAGCTTACTTGCAAACTCTTCCACAATGCAGTATTAAATATCAGGGTAAGAGAAAAAAACATCATTGTAAGCTACATACAGGGTCAGTACCATCATTGTAAGCTATATACAGGGTCAGTACCATCATTGTAAGCTATATACAGGGTCAGTACCATCATTGTAAGCTATATACAGGGTCAGTACTATCATTGTAAGCTATATACAGGGTCAGTACCATCATTGTAAGCTATATACAGGGTCAGTACTATCATTGTAAGCTATATACAGGGTCAGTACCATCATTGTCATTTATTTTTATTTTTCATTGTAAGCTATATACAGGGTCTTATCATTTAACCAGGCAAGTCAGTTAAGAACAAATTCTTATTTATCATACAGGCCTAGGAACAGTGGGTTAACTGCCTGTTCAGGGGCAGAGACAGACAGATTGTGAACATTGTCAGCTTTGTCTCTGGGGTTTGAACTTGCAACCTTCCAGTTACTAGTCCAACACTCTGAACCTGACTATACCCTGGGTCACCCTCAAAAACATATGAAGGAAAAACACACGAGACTGATATAAGCTACATACAGGGTCAGTACCATCATTGTAAGCTATAATACAGATCCTGATGTCACTTGTTACCACTTCAGTGTAGATGAAGGGGAGCGGACATAGATTTTTAAGCCTGAGACAATTGAGGCATAGATTGTGCCATTCAGAGGGTGAATGGGCAAGACAAAATATTTAAGTGCCTTTGACCGGGGTAGTAGGTGCCAGGTGCACCGGTTTGTGTCAAGAACTGCAATGCTGCTGGGGTTTTTCACACTCAACAGTTTCCTGTGTGTATCATGAATGGTCCACCACCCAAAGAACATCCAGCCAACTTGGCACAACTGTTGGAAGCATTGGAGTCAACATGGGCCAGCATCCCTGGGGAACGCTTTCAAACACCTTGTAGAGACCATGTCCCAACGAATTGAGGCTGTTCTGATGGCAGAAGGCGGGGTGCAACTCAATATTAGGAAGGTATTTCTAATGTTTGGTACACTCAGTATATATAAGTTAGGAGTCATATAATTACAGGGGTAAGATGAAGTGGCTCCTTTGCACTGATCTTAGGTCTGGTTTGTGTTTTTACTGCTAATGGTAAAGGTTAGGATTTGGTGAGAGTAAACTGATCCTAGATCTGTGCCCAAGGGCAATTTCTATCCAGAGACAAATCAAAGGTCCATGCTATTTAAACTTAGAATCTACCACCATCTCGTGGCTCAAATTTGTAACAACATTTTCTAATTCATGTGCTGAGTTTTGTTCGATCACATTGAACACTAATCTGGGTGCAGATTAAATTGACCACTAATCTGGGTGAAAATTCAATTGAAGACTAATCTGGGTGCAGATTAAATTGTTTACAGAAATATTATGAATATGTATTTCAATGAACCCAAAGGGCCTCTTCTCCTACTATACGGCCTGCTGTGCTCTACTGTACTCTGCTGTGCTCTACTGTAGTCTGCTGTAGTCTACTGTAGTCTGCTGTAGTCTACTGTAGTCTGCTGTACTCTACTGTACTATACACCACTGGGTATACAGATTCTTCAGATACTGTTAGCGAACACCAGACTGAGGTGGAGGCGATTACATGGGGAAAAGGTTTATGACTGTAAGGGTGTTTGGTACAAAGGCAACACTACATCGGGCCACATTTCAGCTCAGTGCAATTCTACATAATTTTACATGACTGCAGACTTTGGCATTATCTTTTTTTAATCCGCACAAATAATCAAAATGGCAGGCTACTTTGACACTGACAAACTTAGTATCTGAGATCAATAAAAACGACCTTGTCTTGAATCCATCAATAGCCTATAGGCCTAGGTTTGTGGAGAAACATATAGTAGGCTACAATATGAGGAGGAAATTAGTCCTAAAAATGCTTTCCAGTTTCACTGACTCACCCAATGATGCGCAGCTCACTCGCTGGAGATTGTCGATGCGCTCGTGTCAAAAGCCTATCTCTCCCTCTCTCTGTTTTGTAAAACAATGTTTGGGAGTTGATCAAATATTTTGGTAGTCTACAGCATAGTCTTATCTTTTCAGCAAGAGTCATTGCTTTCCAATCTGTGTTTTCCCTCGATTGTATTTGAAATATTGCAAAAGGCCTGTTTTGTCTGCGTGCTGTTTTTTCACTGACAGATTTGCCTCGCGTTCCCGACTGTAGGCTATTCTTTGTTATTGGGCTACAATCCGCAGCGAGGCTATTAAAAAAAAGAATTCATTGGTCCTCTGTAGCTAAATTATAGGGTTTCTCATGACGTATTAGGCTATTCTGAATGCTTTAGGCTGGCTAGCTAGGTAGCTAATTCGCTAATGCGACCTATTTATCATGTAGCAGCCTATGCTGACGAGCGTCGCTAGCAACTAGCTAACATAGATAAAGTTTAGTCGTTGGTCCACAAAATCAAACAAATGGTACTGAACTGATGACAAAATCATGTTTCGAAAATGTAGTAGCTATTTATGTTGTTGTTTAATGACATTGGGAATATAATACTTTTTGTCATTTAACTCCAGCACTAACGGATACCAGGGATACCGGGAAATAGAAATAAGAGAACCGGTCACGAATGCGGAGCCACGCCCTAAAATAACATGTGACCACAAGGCGTTTGTGACACATTCTTTGCGTTCAAATTTTGTCATAATTGTCTGTAGGTTCTAAATTGCTTATGAGCTTGGCTGCCCTTCAGAAAGTAGCTGATTCTTGTACTCTACAGCTGTATTTTCCTGCAGTTACTAATAATACTAGCAACAAAACAGATTTCATTCCTTAAAATGATATTGCCAGATGGAAGAAAGTAATAAGGTAGGCCTAAACTGTAATAAGATATACCTTAAAGACTGCTTGTGTTTAATCCTGAATCCAGTTGCCCCTCTTGTACTTTTATTTCACCTTTATTTAACCATGTAGGCTAGTTGAGAACAAGTTCTCATTTGCAACTGCGACCTGGCCAAGATAAAGCATAGCAGTGTGAGCAGACAACACAGAGTTACACATGGAGTAAACAATTAACAAGTCAATAACACAGTAGAAAAAAAGGGGGAGTCTATATACATTGTGTGCAAAAGGCATGAGGTAGGCGAATAATTACAATTTTGCAGATTAACACTGGAGTGATAAATGATCAGATGGTCATGTACTGGTGTGCAAAAAAGAAGAAAAGTAAATAAATAAAAACAGTATGGGGATGAGGTAGGTAAAAATGGGTGGGCTTTTTGCCGATAGACTGTAATAAGATATACCTTAAAGACTGCTTGTGTTTAATCCTGAATCCAATTGCCCCTCTTGTACTGCGATAAAACAATAGGCAAGCCATGAACCTTATGGAGGAGTGCATGTGTTTTGCAGACACACCTGGGTTCTAGACTGGCTGAGGTAAACATTTTAGGAAAGCCTGGGTTTTTAAATCCCGGTGAAAGCAGATATGACAAGGTTTGTCAATGTCATGTTGCCCTTCCATTTAGATGAAACTAGAGAAAAGGATAATTTTGCTTCTCTTAATCCACATCTTCTAGCAAAAAAACATGTTCATGCTTTAGGGCTGGTGGGATGCAAATATATTGGTTAAAATATAGTGAGTGTGTGGGGGGGGGGCGTAGTGGATGATGTCATCATTGTAAACTAAATTCAGCATAGCCAAACCTTGTATAAAATAGGTTGAATTTGTACCTTAGAAACCATGTCAGATTTTCAACATTATATACACTTTCAGAAAAAAACAATAGGCTGGGCAGCACCTCAGCCCGGGATCGAACCCCATCCAGGGTTTTAACGACTCCCAGCCCTGATTAGCTTTAATATGTCACTGACTACTACCAATATGCTATTGTGAGAATTATTATTGAGAGATCTCTTAATAACAAAATATATTCCGTGTTAATATCGAAGTCATTCTAAGGGGTAGGTTTGACAAAGCAAATGAGTGAGTCTTTGACATGAAGACAGTGGTTAGATTCTGCCATTGGGACTGCTCTGATGTTTCCATTCTCTCCTGGTTATGACCATAGAGCCTTGTCCCAGTCATTAGACCTGCCGGTCTGTGTGGTGGAGGACCACCTGACCTCTGAAGCTGTCAATGAGATGGTAAGTTGACCTTGTCATTTCATATTACAACATTAATCCAATAAAATGTTATAGTGATGCTATCATTGGCAATGTTGACGTACCACAACCATCTCTGTTGTGTTGCAGTTGTTTAATTGGCCAGTTAATAATTATTTCAGTATGATATTTGTTGTATATTAAGTTTGATTATTTGCAATATAATTACATTTCTACCAGGAGCAGAGCAATTCTACCAGGAGCAGAGCAACCTCAGTGATGGAAACCACAGAAGAGGGGAAGCTCAACAATGTAGAACATCTGACACTTATGGACTTCCTTCAAAACCTAACTGAGAAGTATGTTCTGTTTTCTTTGGTACTATCACACCTTCAAGGAAATAGGATCAAATTAGAAACTGATCAATCGGAAAAAAATGTTCAGTGCTAGAAAAGTTGTCACATTGCAATTTTGCCAAAACAACTGACACAAAGCAAGTATAACTTCACGATCAGGCAAATAATTAAATAAAAACAATTCTGCCACGCATCCTGATATGACAACATTTATAACAATATTGTTTTCAGGCAATGGAGGGGGATTCGTGAGGGCATGTTTGACCCGGTAAGATCATGTTACTGACAATTTAATTAGATTACCATGAAAACTCTGCCTAATGTTTAACCTTGTTCATAAGCTTTTGAAAGACGCACTATGCAACATTTTAAAACACTTCTTCTGTTTCTGGAATACAGCTGACAAAACAACAGCTTGCCGGATTGTGTCTGAGGATTGTCCAGTTTTTATCGGACAAGCTGATGCAGATCATCATCCCAGGTCTTTACGAACTACTGGGCATCCAAGATGCTGCCTCCTCTCCATTGTCACAGAGATCTCTCACAGCGTCACTCACCAGTCTGTTAGACGATAAGACTAACACCAAGTCCCGCGTGAGATTTACTGAGGCTGGTGTATCTAAGAGGTCAGGCAGTCGAAAGTCTTACAATAGCTTTCGCATCCCGACTCCCTACCCTTCCTCCAACTGTGTGGAGCAGGAAGAGGAAGAAGAGCAGGAATCACAACTTAAGTTCAAGGAGATTTACCTGACTAAGGGCAGTGGAAGCTACCTGCCCAAGGGGGCCATGAGGTATGTTCTTAAAGGGAAATTTAACAACTTCATATTCATCTCCAGCATCACCATATGTGAAAATTACACATTTCCATGCTTTGTAGTAAAAAAAAAATATAGAGGGACGTAACTGTTTCCAATAGTGCTGAGAAATTAGTGCTTTTTGAGGTTGGTTTGGTTTCGATTCAAATATTTAAAAAATAATCACGGTTTTGGATTTCAATACTTTTTTTAGACATTGAATGCACTATGGATTGTGTGTTGAATGCTGTAACAACACATAATAAAACAATGAATAAAAGTCCCATGATGGTAGTGACTGTCCATTACTGTTTATGACTTATCAACCATCATTTACTTTCTCATATAAAATATTTATTTGATGACTTTATTATTTCATTCCAAGTCATCAACTCATCTCTATAGAGCTGCTGCTTATCCTGTCTGACAAAATCACTATTTTAGTAGTTCTTCTAAGTAAATAAGACCTACTTTTATGACCGCTGAACACCAACTGTCAATCACTTAGATCATGTATTTCCAGGTAGAGAATCCTCGCAACGCAACTGCTTTTTATCTCTCTCATGCATTCTCTCGTCTCTCCGTCTCAGTCAATGAGGTTTCCGTATCTGCTCCACAGAGTGGACAAGCAAGTGGGCGTGCAATGGATTATGGGAATTAAATGCCATATTTTCTGTGCTAAACTACGTAGAATATTGGCCTGTTGGAAACTACAACTCCCTACTACGTTGCATAGTTCGTGCTTGATCTGATTTATCTCTACAGAAACTGAGCATCGAGCTCACAGAAGAAGAAAAAAATTAACTATATGGAATTCAAATAATTGAGCCGACGTCGGTTAATTAGTTGTTTAAAAAACGAAAAATAACAAAAATGTTGGTTAAATGCTCAGCTCTAGATTCTAATGACATCATCAGTGTGCATCATGTGATTTTAACCAATTATGAGTAGGCATTGCCTACTAATTGGTTGATGATGTCATAGAAAACACTTATCTTCCTCTTTCTTTTTTACTACAAAACATAGAAATGCCCGTTTTTCACATATGCTGATGTTGGGGTGGTGCTGGAGATGATGAATATGAAGTTGAAACATTTAGAAATTTCCCTTTAACATTTCTTCAAACTGCCTTGTATTTATGATTGTCCTTGAAGTTATTAGAAGTTACAGTATTTGAAGTTTATAGCAATTTGGATTTTTGTAGAGGATAGATATTGCCAGGATAGATGGATATCTACAGGCCAGTTTTAATACAAATGACTTATACAAAATACATTTTATTGGGCTTTAGAAATTAAGCAGTTAGGCTGACATCACACTAAGGTTTTTTCTCAGAGAAACAGCAGCGTTTTCCTCATTGTTTTCAATGGTGCAGATGTATTTGACACACTGAATGTGCATCACAGCCTAACATATTATTTGTTTGACTTTGATGATTTCTGTGTTTTTTTCCCAAGGACTCTAACCTCTCTGTCTGATGTGCAGAAGAAAACAACCAACTCTGAGACGCTACAAGTCCTCTTAGGTGTCTCAGAGGACACCCTCGTCACCTGTGTGCAGGACAGCCTGCAAGGTTCTCTCTCCAAACTTGCATGCATGTCCAATTCTCCATCTGGAAGTGCAGGCTCTATGATGCTAACCCCTGCTGTAATGGCAGAGTTGGCTAAAGATGTCAAGTCGGCCTTATCAGTGGTCGTTAAGAGTGCCTCCGCTAGCCAAACCTCTCTAGTGACACCGGTAAGGGGAGACTCACAGACCAAGGTGACTGAGAGCATGGTGAGAGAGCTGGCTGCTAAACTTGAAAAAGTTGACCAAGAGAGCAAGAGTCTAACAGGGCAAGTCATGACCACCATCTCTGACACAATGGTGGCTTTTGTTGACGAGAACGAACAGAATTTGCTGGAAGATCTGAAGGACAAGATCACATTTTTGGCATCGCATGTTGGCTTCATTGAGGATCTTGATGCCCTGATAAGGAAATACGAGAGCAGCTACAATATTAGTGAATCTGGTTCCTCCTGCACGCTCACATCTAAGAGCATCCAAAAACTCTCCAGCCGGGAGTTTCAAACATCAGCAATACAAGCAGTGAGTGGAGTTCTTGACAAAAAAGTCAGTAGTTTGAGCTTTCCTAGTTCAGTCGTTCAGTCTGAGTTAACAGGTGCTGTATCAGGTCAAACATTGTCTGGCATTGTAAAGACAGAGTCAATTCACCCAGTGGGCTCAACAGCGTCAGTAGTTGTTAAGACTTTCGTGTCAGATATGAAGTCATTGGCTGAATCTGAAGAGAGTCCCCAACAGAAGAGTGCCTGGTCTGCTGCTGTTCACATTTACCACAGCATCCAAAATAACTTGAAAGATTATTTCGGCAAGCGATGTGCCTTAAAGAGCATTGTCACATCTGATGATAACATCACAAATGCTGAGTTTAAGGAGACAGTTCCACTTCCTTGCTTAAACATGAAATATAGGCCCAGTAAGAGTGAGCCTCAGTTGCCAGAGTCCACTGGTGCAGTTACTTTACAAAGAGGCCTAAGTGAGAGCTCAAAACTTCTTTGGGCAAAAACCGAGTCAGAAGAAAGCAAGCTCCTTCTGACAACTTGCACCAAAGAAGTCATCTCAGAGCTTCTGGTCTTGTACAACACTGAGATGTCAAAGGAGGACCCCTGTACACTGTTGGAGAAAAAGGATCAGGCTTCTCTTTTGAGAGAGAGAAATTTGTAGAGGGTGTTCTGGCTCAGCTTGGGGATATCTCCCATTCCAGGTCCTCATCACCAATAGTATGTGAGTTCCCCTGTCAAATTGAGGACAGCAGAAGTAAGGCCACAGCTTCTTTGACCAGTCTGTTAGATTGTATTAGAAAACTCTCAAGTGAGGAATTTAAGAGAAATGCCACTCAAGCAGTGAGTGAGTTCCTAGTTAAAAAGTCCACCAGTAGCTTAACAAGTGCACAGCCTGCTTATTCTGTAGCATCCAGGTCTTGTTCCGTTCTAAACCAGAGAACCTTGTCAAAGGATATTTGTGCGGATTCTGCTGCCTTTGGCATCATTGACACATTTGTGGAAGACTTGCAGAGCTTGGCGCAACCTGCAGAAGTAGAGGAGAGAGAACCTGACCTCCAGGAAAATGCACAAAAGCTAAAGAGCAGGATCTGGTCTGCTACCACTAGTTTATATAAAAATATTAAGAAGACATTAAAGGACTTCATCATTCACCAGCGGAGGTCAGACATGCTGAGCAGAATGTCTAGTCATACACCCACAGAGGACTCTGGACATCTTGGGACTGAGGAGTACCTTTGTTTGGCAAGCCAGAACTTGAGGCAAGCTAGTAAGAGTGTGCCTCACTTGCCCAGTTTGAACCTTGGAAGTGGCTCTACACAGGGGTGTCAGCGAGAGTTCAAAACTTCTCTGGACTGAAACAGACGAGGGTCTACTGACCAATAGTACCAAAGAGGTAATTTCAACAATCTTGACCTCATGCGAGGATCAGGCATCAAATGCACCTTGCTTCTCCACAGTAGGAAATAAAATATCTGATATGTCCCTTGAGGTCAACATATTGGTAGGTGGTGTTCTGTCTCAGCTGAAGGACATCTCCTTGTCAAGGTCCCCAACACCATGTGAAGACATGTTTGAACGTCTCCAAGGTTCTCCTGAGCGAACCTCTCCAGTAAGTCTAGATTGCAGCACAGCTGCCTCCAAAGGCATTGCATCTTCCCACAGTCTTTCAACAAAGAGCCTCCAAAAACTTCTAGTCATGAGTTCCAAACCAAAGCTGAGAAAGGAGTGAGTGAGGTCATCTCTAGATCATTTAACATTGTGGAGGAAGGTACAACAGATAAGTACCTCCAGTCTGTATCTACATCCACCACATCTACTGATATTATACAAACCATGGTGAAAGACCAGCAGGAGCTCCCCAGACCACCCAATCATCTGACATGGTATCTGGAACCTCCCTGCTCACCACTGGACAGGTTTCTGAGAAAAGGATCCGGTCTGTTGCTCGTAACATCTACTACAGTCTGCAAAGTAAGATTACGGAGTTTCTCAGAAAAGATCTTCAAAGATCAGACACAACACTTGGTTCAATCCAAATCTTTACATATCAAAGCAGTCCTGCATCACAAAGAGCAAGTCTCGGCCATCTTGAGGTCAACCAGAGCAGTGTTACACCTGGTGGAAACGATGCCTGTGTGGACATTCCGCACAAATTACTATCTAAAACCACTGAGCTCTCAGGATCCATGCTGGAGGATATTGACACGATCCGTTGTAGGAGTGCTGACAGCCAAAATACAAGAAATACCTCTTCTTCACGCTCCTCCATCTCTGTAACACCTACTTCAAAATTAAGGCAGTCGAAATGGCACTTTGCCTTACCCGGGACTCCCATCCCCACTGAGTTTCCTGCTCAGATTGACTTTCCCATTGTTAGAAACACAATCATTGAGGACTTCTTTCACACAGAGGACTTACTTCCTGTAAACTTTGTGGACAAAGTCAGGCAAGCTGCTGGGGTGGTAGTGGACATTATGGTGGAAAGTGTTGAGAACACACAGGAAGATGGACAGGGTGCTTCTCATCTTGACGACCTCCGATCTGCTGTTAGGAAATTGAGAAAAATCATTTCCACTTGGACCATCCACATTTTCAGTCATGAATTGGTGGATAAAGTGATAGCCCTTCAGGACAGCCACAGCACTCCACAGGTCTTAACATTGGAAGCAGCCAAAAGTGCTTCAGACTCCATTCTTTCAAGGCTGAAATGGGGAAAGGAACAATGTGCCATATCCAAGGAGCTCTCCTCTCAGCTTCTCCAGATATTTGCTGAAGAGACAGTGAAGTGCTTCCTGAGACAGTGGTCAGATGAGTATGAAAACATAAACTTTGATGTTTCAGTCCAGAACGATCCAAAGACTTCTACTTGCATGGTCATTCTTCAAATGATCACCAAAGCCACTGCTAAATGTTATTTTGAGTCCGCTACCAGCGTGGCCACCAGTGACATTGTAGAAGGCGTGTTTGATTTGGAAAGGGATACCATCAGCAGTACTGGAGAGCAGGTCCTCACCTTTAACACAAAGGTATAGTCCACATACATCTTTCATGAATAACACTGCTGTTGACCTTTTGTGAGATATATGATTATTTGTGTCATGGCATTGCACTGCTTCTTTGCAATTGATATGCTGTACTTTAAGATATCGAAAAAATTTCAGTTTGTTTTAATGTGCCTTTTCCCACCAACCAGGGTTCCAAGAAAGTTAGTAAGAACCTCTGTCCTCAAGAGTCTCTGGAGTACCAGCCTCAGAACATTTCCCCTACTGTGTACTTTACAGGTAAGCCCTGCTGCTGTTTAGGCTGCTGCTCAGTCAAGACTGAGACATTATCCCTTTACCATTCCACTAATTCATTTGGAAAGACATTGTACTCCTCTGAGTTGTTACCTATGACATACTGTACTGTGGGCTGGGTGGTAGCCTAGTGGGTTAAGAGGTTGGGCCAGTAACCGATAGGTTGCTGGTTCAGAATCCCTGAGTCCACGAGGCAAAATCTGTCAATGTGCTCTTGAGCAAGGCACTTAATCCTAATTGCTCCTTGTAAGTCTCTCTAGATAAGAGTGTCTGATAAATGAGTAAAAATGTAAATTGATGGCATGCTGGATGGTCTTTCGTTGCAGAGACGATGACAACATCTCATGGCTCCTTTTCTCCAGAGGGAATTTATGATATCGCATCGTCCTTCCCACTTGAAGAGAAGTGTCGCAAACCCTCCCTTTTCACCAGATTGTCTAGATCCATCACGAAAGGCTTTCTCAGCCCATTCAAATATTCAAGGAAAACCAAATTATTTAAATAAATTCCTCATTATAAACAACGAGAGCATTCATTTGTTCAGATGAAATCTAATCGTATTGGTCACATACGCCGAAAACAACTGTGAGAGGCTTTATTACGAGCCCATTCCCAACAATGCAGAGTTAAAAAGTAAGAAAATATTTTCTAAATAGTAACACAATAACAAGGCTATATACAAGGAGTACCAGTACCGAGTCAATGTGCATGGGTGCGAGGTAGTCGAGGTAATACAGTATGTACATGTAGGTAAGGGTAAAAGTGACTAGGCAATCAGGATAGATAATAAACACAGTAGCAGCAGCTAGTGTGAAAGTCGGTCAGTGTCACAGTGAATGTGTGGGTAGAGTGTAGTGAGTGTGCATCGAGCCAATTCAAGAGAGTCAGTGGAAAACAATTAGAAAAATACATCAATAACAAAGGGGGTCAATGCAAATAGTGCAGGTGGCCATTTAATTACCGTTCAGCAGTCTAATGACTTGGGGGTAGAAGCTGTTCAGCAGTCTAATGACTTGGGGGTAGAAGCTGTTCAGCAGTCTAATGACTTGGGGGTAGAAGCTGTTCAGCAGTCTAATGACTTGGGGGTAGAAGCTGTTCAGCAGTCTAATGACTTGGGGGTAGAAGCTGTTCAGCAGTCTAATGACTTGGGGGTAGAAGCTGTTCAGCAGTCTAATGACTTGGGGGTAGAAGCTGTTCAGCAGTCTAATGACTTGGGGGTAGAAGCTGTTCAGCAGTCTAATGACTTGGGGGTAGAAATGCTGTTCAGCAGTCTAATGACTTGGGGGTAGAAGCTGTTCAGCAGTCTAATGACTTGGGGGTAGAAGCTGTTCAGCAGTCTAATGACTTGGGGGTAGAAGCTGTTCAGCAGTCTAATGACTTGGGGGTGAGAAGCTGTTCAGCAGTCTAATGACTTGGGGGTAGAAGCTGTTCAGCAGTCTAATGACTTGGGGGTAGAAGCTGTTCAGCAGTCTAATGACTTGGGGTAGAAGCTGTTCAGCAGTCTAATGACTTGGGGGTAGAAGCAGTCTAATGACTTGGGGGTAGAAGCTGTTCAGCAGTCTAATGACTTGGAGGTAGAAGCTGTTCAGCAGTCTAATGACTTGGAGGTAGAAGCTGTTCAGCAGTCTAATGACTTGGGGGTAGAAGCTGTTCAGCAGTCTAATGACTTGGGGGTAGAAGCTGTTCAGCAGTCTAATGGCTTGGGGGTAGAAGCTGTTCAGCAGTCTAATGGCTTGGAGGTAGAAGCTGTTCAGCAGTCTAATGACTTGGGGGCAGAAGCTGTTCAGCAGTCTAATGACTTGGGGGTAGAGTCTAATGGCGCTGTTCAGCAGTCTAATGACTTGGGGGTAGAAGCTGTTCAGCAGTCTAATGACTTGGGGGTAGAAGCTGTTCAGCAGTCTAATGACTTGGGGGTAGAAGCTGTTCAGCAGTCTAATGGCTTGGGGGTAGAAGCTGTTCAGCAGTCTAATGACTTGGGGGTAGAAGCTGTTCAGCAGTCTAATGACTTGGGGGTAGAAGCTGTTCAGCAGTCTAATGACTTGGGTTCAGCAGTCTAATGAGAGAAGCTGTTCAGCAGTCTAATGTCTAATGTTCAGCAGTCTAATGGCTTGGGGGTAGAAGCTGTTCAGCAGTCTAATGGCTTGGGGTAGAAGCTGTTCAGCAGTCTAATGGCTTGGGGGTAGAAGCTGTTCAGCAGTCTAATGACTTGGGGGTAGAAGCTGTTCAGCAGTCTAATGACCAGGATCCTGGTGTCTACCCAATGTGCTGAGCACTCCTCCTGGCCAGAGTCCGCGCTACATTCAGCTGCTGCAACCATGGTCTCTGTGTGAAGGCACTGTTAGAGAGTCAATCAACCAGAACAAGGTTAGGAGACCAAATCTGTGTCCTAGCATTGTGAAATACTGTATATGTAATGGCCTCAATACATTAATGAAGTGCCCTTACATCCTATCCCCATACTAAAACAACTTGTGAACCAATAAGACTGACACTATATACCTTCTAAGCATGATAGTTGGCTCATGATTTGTTTCAGGACTTGTTAGGGTAAACCAATAACAGCTTCTAACCCCAAGTCATAAGACTGCTGAACAATTAATCAAATGGCCACCGGACAAGTTCAACTGTTTTATTATTTGTTACTTTAGTTTATTGGGTAAATATTCTCTTAACTCTTCTTGAACTGCACTGTTTGTTAAGGGCTTGTAAAGTAAACATTTCACGGAAAGATCTACACTTGTTGTATTCAGCGCATGTGACAAATTAAAGTTTGAGTTGATTTGATTTGACTATATACCTTCTAAGCATGATAGTTGGCTCATGATTTGTTTGTACTGAAATCTATTCAGGGAGGATAAGGGTATATCATAGGCAGTGATGTCGTGGTAAAAACATTGACTGGTAAATGCTGATTGCCGTTCAGGATTAAAGAAGTAACGCTCCCCATACTCTCAATGCATCTTCCACAAAAGGTGGGTAAATGCTTGAACAAAATAAAATAAAAAGTGTGTAAACAGCTTTTACATGTGTTCCCCCCACCACTGATTATAGGAGGCTTCTTCTGACAGTATTCACACCTTCCATAAGAAACCTCCAGAGAAATATTCATATTCACCGTAGCTGTCATTTAAACTTGGACTAACCTGGCCAAGGCCAAACAGTATATGGCGTTTTCTCTGGGTGTGCGGTCGCAGTGGAGAGAAAAGGCCTCCAGTGAGGTGGTGAGTATCTGGGCGGAGTTTGGCGAGGCAAACACAGGTCTGAGATTGGTGTCTCTAGAAATGGGCGGGAGCGGGACTCTGCTCCTCCATTGGTTGCTGTTCTGATCCCCAATCTCATCCTCCTCACATCCCTTCCCTCCACATCCCCTCTTCTTCTCTCTTTCATCCCTCGTGGCCACAGGGTGTAGCTTCGGTAGTTGAAGAGGTTTATCCTGGGATGCCAGGGCGCGGAGCGGGCAGGATACATGAGATGGGCAGTTGATGGGGGTCAAACGTCGAGAGGCTGTGGACATCACCCTGATACCCGCCTTGGCCTCACTCCTCCTGGGCTTGGAGGACATCTTGGGGAGGGTGAAGCCGTCCACCAGGACCGTGTCGCCCACCCTGGTCCTGAACGGAGCCCTGTTGAGGCCCATGCAGTGCCTGGATGCTGTCCTCCTCTGCCCCAGCCTCACCCAGCCCTTTATCTGGAGGTATGTCCGCATGGGCAGGGCCATACCTGGGAGGACCACCACAGAGCACAGCTTGGTGGCCAGGTGACTCACACACTCCCTGTGGCCGTACTGAAGGGCGATCCTCAGGGGGTCACGACCCTGGGGATCCCGACAGGCAAGGGTCAGAACGCTGCTGGCGATAAAAAGTTTGAGGATGGTGAGCTGGCCGCGCTCGATGGAGGCGACAGCGGGACACTTGGCGACGTCGGGGTGGGCCGTCTGGTGGCACCACTCACGGTAAGGGTGAACCCCCACCGGCTCAATGACACGCACCCCCCTCTCCAGCAGCCAGCCGGCCAGGTCCAGGTGGCCCAGAGAAGCAGCGATGTAGAGTGCCACCCGGAGCTGGAACCTGGAATAATACAGAATCAATGTATTTATAACACGTTTCAAGTTTTTTTTGTCAAGTTCACAAGATCCAGTGGGTTATAAAACAGTACAGTAAAAATGCTTTACTTACAAACTCTTTCCCACAATGCAGTATTAAATATCAGGGTAAGAGAAAAAAAAATGAAGGAAAAAAACACGAGAATATAAGCTCATACAGGGTCAGTACCATCATTGTAAGCTATATACAGGGTCAGTACAGGGTACAGGGTCAGTACCATCATTGTAAGCTATATACAGGGTCAGTACCATCATTGTAAGCTATATACAGGGTCAGTACCATCATTGTAAGCTATATACAGGGTCAGTACTATTGTAAGCTCACTGTACATCACTGTCATACGCTGGACCTAGTTTTGTCCCATGGAATAAATGTTGTGGATCTTAATGTTTTTCCTCATAATCCTGGACTATCGGACCACCATTTTATTACGTTTGCAATTGCAACAAATAATCTGCTCAGACCCCAGACCATCAAAAGTCGTGCTATAAATTCACAGACAACACAAAGATTCCTTGATGCCCTTCCAGACTCCCTCTGCCTAGCCAAGGACGCCAGAGGACAAAAATCAGTTAACCACCTAACTGAGGATCTCAATTTAACCTTGCGTAATACCCTAGATGCAGTTGCACCCCTAAAAACTAAAAACATTTCTCATAAGAAACTAGCTCCCTGGTACACAGAAAACCCGAGCTCTGAAGCAAGCTTCCAGAAAATTGGAACGGAAATGGCGCCACACCAAACTGGAAGTCTTCCGGCGAGCTTGGAAAGACGGTACCGTGCAGTACCGAAGAGCCCTTACTGCTGCTCGATCATCCTATTTTTCTAACTTAATTGAGGAACAATCCGAAATTCCTTTTTGATACTGTCGCAAAGCTAACTAAAAAGCAGCATTCCCCAAGAGAGGATGACTTTCACTTTAGCAGTGATAAATTCATGAACTTCTTTGAGGAAAAGATTATGATTATTAGAAAGCAAATTACGGACTCCTCTTTAAACCTGCGTATTCCTCCAAATTTCAGTTGTCCTGAGTCTGCACAACTCTGCCAGGACCTAGGATCAAGAGAGACGCTCAAGTGTTTTAGTACTATATCTCTTGACACAATGATGAAAATAATCATGGCCTCTAAACCTTCAAGCTGCATACTGGACCCTATTCCAACTAAACTACTGAAAGAGCTGCTTCCTGTGTTTGGCCCTCCTATGTTGAACATAATAAACGGCTCTCTATCCACCGGATGTGTACCAAACTCACTAAAAGTGGCAGTAATAAAGCCTCTCTTGAAGAAGCCAAACCTTGACCCAGAAAATATAAAAACTATCGGCCTATATCGAATCTTCCATTCCTCTGAAAAACTTTAGAGAAGGCTGTTGCGCAGCAACTCACTGCCTTCCTGAAGACAAACAATGCATACGAAATGCTTCAGCCTGGTTTTAGACCCCATCATAGCACTGAGACGGCACTTGTGAAGGTGGTAAATGACATTTTAATGGCATCGGACCGAGGCTCTGCATCTGTCCTCGTGCTCCTAGACCTTAGTGCTGCTTTTGATACCATCGATCACCACATTCTTTTGGAGAGATTGGAAACCCAAATTGGTCTACACGTACATGTTCTGGCCTGGTTTAGATCTTATCTGTCGGAAAGATATCAGTTTGTCTCTGTGAATGGTTTGTCCTCTGACAAATCAACTGTACATTTCGGTGTTCCTCAAGGTTCCGTTTTAGGACCACTATTGTTTTCACTATATATTTTACCTCTTGGGGATGTTATTCGAAAACATAATGTTAACTTTCACTGCTATGCGGATGACACACAGCTGTACATTTCAATGAAACATGGTGAAGCCCCAAAATTGCCCTCGCTAGAAGCATGTGTTTCAGACATAAGGAAGTGGATGGCTGCAAACTTTCTACTATTAAACTCGGACAAAACAGAGATGCTTGTTCTAGGTCCCAAGAAACAAAGAGATCTTCTGTTGAATCTGACAATTAATCTTAATGGTTGTACAGTCGTCTCAAATAAAACTGTGAAGGACCTCGGCGTTACTCTGGACCCTGATCTCTCTTTTGAAGAACATATCAAGACCATTTCGAGGACAGCTTTTTTCCATCTACGTAACATTGCAAAAATCAGAACTTTCTGTCCAAAAATGCAGAAAAATTCATCCATGCTTTTGTCACTTCTAGGTTAGACTACTGCAATGCTCTACTTTCCGGCTACCCGGATAAAGCACTAAATAAACTTCAGTTAGTGCTAAATACGGCTGCTAGAATCCTGACTAGAACCAAGAAATTTGATCATATTACTCCAGTGCTAGCCTCTCTACACTGGCTTCCTGTCAAAGCAAGGGCTGATTTCAAGGTTTTACTGCTAACCTACAAAGCATTACATTGGCTTGCTCCAACCTATCTTTCTGATTTGGTCCTACCGTACACGTACGCTACGGTCACAAGACGCAGGCCTCCTAATTGTCCCTAGAATTTCTAAGCAAACAGCTGGAGGCAGGGCTTTCTTCTATAGAGCTCCATTTTTATGGAACGGTCTGTCTACCCATGTCAGAGACGCAAACTCGGTCTAAACCTTTAAGTCTTTACTGAAGACTCATCTCTTCAGTGGGTCATATGATTGAGTGTAGTCTGGCCCAGGAGTGGGAAGGTGAACGGAAAGGCCCTGGAGCAATGAACCGCCCTTGCTGTCTCTGCCTGGCCGGTTCCCCTCTTTCCACTGGGATTCTCTGCCTCTAACCCTATTACAGGGGCAGAGTCACTGGCTTACTGGGGCTCACTCATGCCGTCGCTGGAGGGGGTGCGTCACCTGAGTGGGTTGATTCACTGTTGTGGTCATCCTGTCTGGGTTGGCGCCCCCCCCTTGGGTTGTGCCGTGGCGGAGATCTTTGTGGGCTATACTCAGCCTTGTCTCAGGATGGTAAGTTGGTGGTTGAAGATATCCCTCTAGTGGTGTGGGGGCTGTGCTTTGGCAAAGTGGGTGGGGTTATATCCTTCCTGTTTGGCCCTGTCCGGGGGTGTCCTCGGATGGGGCCACAGTGTCTCCTGACCCCTCCTGTCTCAGCCTCCAGTATTTATGCTGCAGTAGTTTGTGTCGGGGGGCTAGGGTCAGTTTGTTATATCTGGAGTACTTCTCCTGTCCTATTCGGTGTCCTGTGTGAATCTAAGTGTGCGTTTTCTAATTCTCTCCTTCTTTCTTTCTCTCTCTCGGAGGACCTGAGCCCTAGGACCGTGCCCCAGGACTACCTGACATGATGACTTCTTGCTGTCCCCAGTCCACCTGACTGTGCTGCTGCTCCAGTTTCAACTGTTCTGCCTTATTATTATTCGACCATGCTGGTCATTTATGAACATTTGAACATCTCGGCCATGTTCTGTTATAATCTCCACCCGGCACAGCCAGAAGAGGACTGGCCACCCCACATAGCCTGGTTCCTCTCAAGGTTTCTTCCGAGGTTTTGGCCTTTCTAGGGAGTTTTTCCTAGCCACCGTGCTTCTACACCTGCATTGCTTGCTGTTTGGGGTTTTAGGCTGGGTTTCTGTACAGCACTTTGAGATATCAGCTGATGTACGAAGGGCTATATAAATAAATTTGATTTGATTTGATTATAAGCTATATACAGGGTCAGTACCATCATTGTAAGCTATATACAGGGTCAATACTATCATTGTAAGCTATATACAGGTTCAGTACCATCATTGTAAGCTATATACAGGGTCAGTACCATCATTATAAGCTATATACAGGGTCAGTACTATCATTGTAAGCTATATACAGGGTCAGTACTATCATTGTAAGCTATATACAGGGTCAGTACTAATTGTAAGCTATATACAGGGTCAGTACTATCATTGTAAGCTATATACAGGGTCAGTACATCATTGTACTATCAGGGTCAGTACTTCATTGTAAGCTATATACAGGGTCAGTACTATCATTGTAAGCTATATACAGGGTCAGTACTATCATTGTAAGCTATATACAGGGTCAGTACCATCATTGTAAGCTATATACAGGGTCAGTACCATCATTGTAAGCTATATACAGGGTCAGTACTATCATTGTAAGCTATATACAGGGTCAGTACTATCATTGTAAGCTATATACAGGGTCAGTACCATCATTGTAAGCTATATACAGGGTCAGTACCATTATTGTAAGCTATATACAGGGTCAGTACTATCATTGTAAGCTATATACAGGGTCAGTACTATCATTGTAAGCTATATACAGGGTCAGTACCATCACTGTTGATAGTAAGTCTATCATACAGTTCAGTGTGTAGATGTGTATTCTGACCTCATCACAGGTCTCTCTCTAGACAGGTGTCGTTGGACGGTCAGTCTGTGTCCCAGGAAGCAGCCTCTGAGGAACCCCGCCCACCCATCCCAGGTGTCCAACCGTAGAGTAGCCCCTGGGAGACAGAGACACATGCAGGTTGTCCTCCTAGTTGCCATGAACCAAGAATGTGTTCCATACAGTCCATTTGTCTCTGTGTTACATCCATAAGGTGTTGAGCCAGAGGACCATTGATCTACTGCACAAGGAAGGCCATACCCAGGTCAATGGCGTAGTCGTGCAGCCGGTTGCAGTCGTAGAGTTGCAGGCCGGTGGGAGAGCTCAGTCTGAAGGACCTGACGGGAAGCTCACACTGCTGGGACACCAGGGTCATGAGCCTGGCCACAGACGTACTCAGGAGAAACACAGTGCCCGAGACTGAGAGGGTCTCCCCCGTCACGGCACTGAACACACGCACCACCGGCTCCCGCTGAAGTATAAGACCATGGACATACAGTAAATTCACCTGTTTTACATAAATACCTGTTGTGTTTATACACCGAGTAAACAAAACATTATGAACACCTGTTCTTTCCATGACAAAGACTGACCAGGTGAATCCAGGTGAAAGCTATGATCCCTTAATGATGTCACTTGTTAAATCCACTTCAGTGTAGATGAAGGGGAGCGGACAGGTTAAAGAAGGATTTTTAAGCCTTGAGACAATTGAGGCATAGATTGTGTATGTGTGCCATTCAGAGGGTGAATGGGCAAGACAAAATATTTAAGTGCCTTTGACCGGGGTAGTAGGTGCCAGGTGCACCGGTTTGTGTCAAGAACTGCAATGCTGCTGGGGTTTTTCACACTCAACAGTTTCCTGTGTGTATCATGAATGGTCCACCACCCAAAGAACATCCAGCCAACTTGGCACAACTGTTGGAGGCATTGGAGTCAACATGGGCCAGCATCCCTGGGGAACGCTTTCAAACACCTTGTAGAGTCCATGTCCCAACGAATTGAGGCTGTTCTGATGGCAGAAGGCGGGGTGCAACTCAATATTAGGAAGGTGTTTCTAATGTTTGGTACACTCAGTATATATAAGTTAGGAGTCATATAATTACAGGGGTAAGATGAAGTGGCTCCTTTGCACTGATCTTAGGTCTGGTGTGTGTTTTTACTGCTAATGGTAAAGGTTAGGATTTGGTGAGAGTAAACTGATCCTAGATCTGTGCCCAAGGGCAATTTCTATCCAGAGACAAATCAAAGGTCCATGCTATTTAAACTTAGAATCTACCACCATCTCGTGGCTCAAATTTGTAACAACATTTTCTAATTAATGTGCTGAGTTTTGTTCGATCACATTGAACACTAATCTGGGTGCAGATTAAATTGACCACTAATCTGGGTGAAAATTCAATTGAAGACTAATCTGGGTGCAGATTAAATTGTTTACAGAAATATTATGAATATGTATTTCACCCAAAGGGCCTCTTCTCCTACTATACGGCCTGCTGTGCTCTACTGTACTCTGCTGTGCTCTACTGTAGTCTGCTGTAGTCTGCTGTAGTCTACTGTAGTCTGCTGTACTCTGATGCACTCTACTGTACTATACACCACTGGGTATACAGATTCTTCAGATACTGTTAGCGAACACCAGACTGAGGTGGAGGCGATTACATGGGGAAAAGGTTTATGACTGTAAGGGTGTTTGGTACAAAGGCAACACTACATCGGGCCACATTTCAGCTCAGTGCAATTCTACATAATTTTACATGACTGCAGACTTTGGCATTATCTTTTTTTAATCCGCACAAATAATCAAAATGGCAGGCTACTTTGACACTGACAAACTTAGTATCTGAGATCAATAAAAACGACATTGTCTTGAATCCATCAATAGCCTATAGGCCTAGGTTTGTGGAGAAACATATAGTAGGCTACAATATGAGGAGGAAATTAGTCCTAAAAATGCTTTCCAGTTTCACTGACTCACCCAATGATGCGCAGCTCACTCGCTGGAGATTGTCGATGCGCTCGTGTCAAAAGCCTCTCTCTGTTTTGTAAAACAATGTTTGGGAGTTGATCAAATATTTTGGTAGTCTACAGCATAGTCTTATCTTTTCAGCAAGAGTCATTGCTTTCCAATCTGTGTTTTCCCTCGATTGTATTTGAAATATTGCAAAAGGCCTGTTTTGTCTGCGTGCTGTTTTTTCACTGACAGATTTGCCTCGCGTTCCCGACTGTAGGCTATTCTTTGTTATTGGGCTACAATCCGCAGCGAGGCTATTTAAAAAAAGAATTCATTGGTCCTCTGTAGCTAAATTATAGGGCTTCTCATGACGTATTAGGCTATTCTGAATGATTTAATTTATTTCTGAACAGACAGCAGTAATTCCGTAACTTTAGAAAATTCCTCCAGAACCCTTCATGCAGCTATGATTCTATAAGGAAACAAATGATGAAGTGCAACTCTGGAGAGATGAGGGGGCAGGATAATTGACGAAGAGGCAACTCGAATGAACTTTGAAAGCTTTTATTATAATTGTTACATGGCAAAAGGTGAAAATAATTTTTCATGGCACGAGAGGTACCGGATCCGGCCAAATAGGTTCCGGAACAAAGCAGTCCAGAACGGAACGGTGCCGGATCCTGTTCTGGCATGATCCGGCTCAAATTAAGCACTGATTTGAAGTACCTAGGCCTCTACCTGCTGAGTATAAAGATTATTAAACTAGATTCAGTGGGCTTGTCATTCACAGTACTGATGAAAAATCAAGTATATTTGATCTAAATGTGGATATACGAGGACATCTAGTGGTCACCGGATTTACAAAAAAAATCATGCAAGCTATCTTTGTACGAGCATGCGATGCCATATATTTGACGCGGGTATTTATTATTCAACATGTATTGTCATTGACTGGAACAAAATATAATTGTATGAGCTATGCCTCTGTGTCCCGGCGTTGTTGTACCCCTCTACTATCTGGCTTGGTGGGGCGATCTCGTTCTGTATTCCTGCTTCACTTATATTCAATGTGTCGTCATGCATTTGTGCATGCACGCTCTTAACGGTCATATCCGTCTTGCTAGCTAACTTAGCTCGCTCATCAACCAGTATTTTATTCGCTTTTTCTGCACGATAGCACTTATTAAAGCCTTGCAACTCATGGGGACCTCACTGTTATCACGGGTCATCGAGCTAGCCCTTATTTGGCAGCAGGGTTGCATCGGTTTCCACTGGATTTGACAGCTTGTTAGGCTGGCTAGCTAGGTAGCTAATTCGCTAATGCGAACTATTTATCATGTAGCAGCCTATGCTGACTAGCGTCGCTAGCAACTAGCTAACATAGATACAGTTTAGTCGTTGGTCCACAAAATCAAACAAATGGTACTGACCTGATGACAAAATCATGTTTCGAAAATTTAGTAGCTATTTATGTTGTTGTTTAATGACATTGCGAATATAATAATTTTTTACATTTAACTACCGGTATGTATTTAATCCGGTTTCGGCATGAGAAAAGTATTAATCGCAAATTCCAGCACTAACGGATACCAGGAAATAGAGAACCGGTCACGAATGCGGAGCCACGCCCTAAAATAACATGTGACCACAAGGCGTTTGTGACACATTCTTTGCGTTCCAATTTTGTCATAATTGTCTGTAGGTTCTAAATTGCTTATGAGCTTGGCTGCCCTTCAGAAAGTAGCTGATTCTTGTACTCTACAGCTGTATTTTCCTGCAATTACTAATAATGCTAGCAACAAAACAGATTTCATTCCTTAAAATGATATTGCCAGATGGAAGAAAATAATAAGGTAGGCCTACATTTTTTATTTTATTTATTATTTTATTTTTTTCACCTTTATTTAACCAGGTAGGCTAGTTGAGAACAAGTTCTCATTTGCAACTGCGACCTGGCCAAGATAAAGCATAGCAGTGTGAGCAGACAACACAGTTACACATGGAGTAAACCATTAACAAGTCAATAACACAGTAGGACAAAAAAGGGGAGTCTATATACATTGTGTGCAAAAGGCATGAGGAAGGCGAATAATTAGATTAACACTGGAGTGATAAATGATCAGATGGTCATGTACAGGTAGAGATATTGGTGTGCAAAAGAGCAGAAAAGTAAATAAATAAAAACAGTATGGGGATGAGGTAGGTAAAAATGGGTGGGCTATTTGCCGATAGACTGTAATAAGATATACCTTAAAGACTGCTTGTGTTTAATCCTGAATCCAGTTGCCCCTCTTGTACTGGGATAAGACAATAGGGAACCCATGAACCTTATGGAGGAGTACATGTGTTTTGTAGACACACCTGGGTTCTAAACTGACTGAGGTAAACATTTTAGGAAAGCCTGGGTTTTTAAATCCCGGTGAAAGCAGATATGACAAGGTTTGTCAATGTCATTTTGCCCTTCTATTTAGATGAAACTAGCGAAAATGATAATTTTTCTTCTCTTAATCCACATTTTCTAGCAAAAAAACATGTTCATGCTTTAGGGCTGATGGCTCCATACATATTGGTCAAATGTAAAGTGTGTGTGTGGGAGGGGGGGGGTTGTGGATAAGATGGGGTATAGGCCTACACTGTCTTCATCCTCTAAACTCTGGATGTTTACTAACTTTGGGAAGTTGGAAACACAAGCATCTTCATATAAAATAGGTTGAATTTGTACCTTTGAAACCATGTCAGATTTTCAACATTATATACACTTTCAGAAAAAAACAATAGGCTGGGCAGCACCTCAGCCCGGGATCGAACCCCAACCAGGGTTTTAACGACACCCAGCCCTGATTAGCTTTAATATGTCACTGACTACTACCAATATGCTATTGTGAGAATTATTATTGAGAGATCTCTTAATAACAAAATATATTCCATGTTAATATCAAAGTCATTCCAAGGGGTAGGTTTGACAAAGCAAATGAGAGTTAACAGCTATTGTTTCAATTCAACCCAGAGTTCAACTAATAGACAAGGCATACAGTATGGGCCTAGTGTGGCACAGAAGGAACTATCCAAGCAGAAGATACGTCTGCTTCAAATGGTGATATTTGGTTTCGTTGTCAACCAGGTAGGCTAGTTGAGAACAAGTTCTCATTTACAACTGCGACCTGGCCAAGATGAAGCATAGCAGTGTGAACAGACCAACAGAGTTACACATGGAGTAAACGATTAACAAGTCAATAACACAGTAGAAAAAAAGAGTCTATATACTGTACATTGTGTGCAAAAGGCATGAGGAGGTAGGCAAATAATTACAATTTTGCAGATTAACACTGGAGTGATAAATGATCAGATGTTCATGTGCAGGTAGAGATACTGGTGTGGAAAAGAGCAGAAAAGTAAATGAATAAAAACAGTTTGGGGATGAGGTAGGTAAATTGGGTGGGCTATTTACCGATGGACTATGTAGGCAGAGCTTTACCTAGCATGGACTTGTCGATGACCTGGAGCCAGTGGGTCTGGCGACTAATATGTAGCGAGGGCCAGCCGACTAGAGCATACAGGTCGCAGTGGTGGGTGGTATAAGGTGCTTTAGTAACAAACGGATGGCACTGTGATAAACTGCATCCAGTTTGCTGAGTAGAGTATTGGAAGCTATTTTGTAGATGACATCGCCGAAGTCAAGGATTGGTAGGATAGTCAGTTTTACTAGGGTAAGTTTGGCGGCGTGAGTGAAGGAGGCTTTGTTGTGGAATAGAAAGCCGACTCTAGATTTGATTTTAGACTGGAGATGTTTGATATGAGTCTGGAAGGAGAGTTTACAGTCTAGCCAGACACCCAGGTACTTATAGATGTCCACATATTCTAGGTCGGAACCATCCAGGGTGGTGATGCTAGTCGGGCGTGCGGGTGCAGGCAGCGAACGGTTGAAAGCATGCATTTGGTTTTACTAGCGTTTAAGAGCAGTTGGAGGCCACAGAAGGAGTGTTGTATGGCATTGAAGCTCGTTTGGAGGTTAGATAGCACAGTGCCCAAACAAGGGCCGGAAGTATACAGAATGGTGTCGTCTGCGTAGAGGTGGATCAGGGAATCGCCCGCAGCAAGAGCAACATCATTGATATATACAGAGAAAAGAGTCGGCCCAAGAATTGAACCCTGAGGCACCCCCATAGAGACTGTCAGAGGACCGGACAACATGCCCTCCGATTTGACACACTGAACTCTGTCTGCAAAGTAGTTGGTGAACCAGGCAAGGCAGTCATTAGAAAAACCGAGGCTACTGAGTCTGCCGATAGGGGGGGTTCTGTGGTACCAGAACGCATGAGAAAAAAGATCACCTATTATAATAGAGCAGTAGCGTGCCGTGGTTCTGGGGCCTAGGCCTTCAGTGAAGTCCTAAACCGTCCCACCTGAATTAATCCACCTCTTATTACCATCATTATGATGCCATGGCTCTAGACACTATACATTTAGACAGAGACGCAGTATAACCAGGCATTGCGTCACCTTGAAATTGACATTTTATTCAGAGAATTGCAGGGGAAGAGTACAATACCTTTTCATTGTGCAGCTTCGTTGCCCTGTGCGCTTGTTCGTTGAGCTGTAGATCCACTCGGGTGTCCCCAAAAGTTTTCAAAAGCACCATTGCTTGTAAGTGCCCAGCTGTACTTTGGTGTCTCGTTGCTGCCTTGGTTAGACAACTCAGGTTTGCAAAGCCAGTGTGGCTCCAAACACCAAATCGATCACTTGCAAATAATAGGCATTCCCAGCAGTACAGTTTGCAGTGCTTCTCGGAGCCTGTGAGTCATTGATAGCACCCAAAGTTGAAAGTGGCGAACGAACCTCTTTCCCGCCTGTGACAGGCTTTGTATCGTCGGCGTCTACCTCTCCTGACAATGTCTAACTTTTCTTGAAAAGTTTGTCTTGAGAATGGCGTTATAATTATATCCTCGACCAAATCGATATCTTCTCCTTCCGCCATTGTGGGTTGAAAAAACAGCTTAGTAGTACGCAAATTAATTTGTTGATCAATTTCAGTTTCCTAGTTCTGAGACCTGCCCATATAGGACCTGCCTCAAAATTGGTAATCCAATCAAAAGACGTGCACGCACTACACCTGCTAGCTGGCTCCTGTGTAACACTGGAGCCAGCCAGCAGGCGTACAATAGCCATCTCTAAAGCTGATTGGTTGACACTAAATTTTAATTTCCATTCACTTTAAGCTACAAGCGCCCGCACTGTTGATTCTGAAGGCCTGAGGGCAGATTTTAGACCCCTGGCAACACATGATGGCTGAATATAATTGGATAAAAGATCATAAAGACCAGCCCTCTAAATCTCAACCTGGGGCTGGAAGCAGTGCAACCAAGAGGAACGAAGAGGAAATGAAGAGTCAAATCAAATTTTATTTGTCACATACACATGGTTAGCAGATGTTAATGCGAGTGTAGCGAAATGCTTGTGCTTCTAGTTCCGACAATGCAGTAATAACCAACAAGTAATCTAACTAACAATTCCAAAACTACTGTCTTATACACACAAGTGTAAGGGGATAAAGAATATGTACATAAAGATATATGAATGAGTGATGGTACAGAGCGGCATAGGCAAGATACAGTAGATGGTATCGAGTACAGTATATACATATGAGATGAGTATGTAAACAAAGTGGCATAGTTAAAGTGGCTAGTGATACATGTATTACATAAAGATGCAGTAGATGATATAGAGTACAGTATATACGTATACATATGAGATGAATAATGTAGGGTATGTAAACATTATATTAGGTAGCATTGTTTAAAGTGGCTAGTGATATATTTTACATCATTTCCCATCAATTCCCATTATTAAAGTGGCTGGAGTTGAGTCAGTGTGTTGGCAGCAGCCACTCAGAGTGTAACTCTTACTCTGGGGAATAATTTAATACATATTTGTGGGAAAATATATTTTAAAAAAAAATTATATTCTGATGATGTTTAGGCCAGCAGAGAAGGCCTTGCTGGCCCTGACGGCCCACCACTGTAATAGAGCATTGAACGCATATCATCACATTTGGGTAGAGCCACTTATAGAAGGTGCACACATGGGGAACATTTTTAGTAGCCTAGGGTCCGGGAAAGTCTTGGCCTTTTAAAAACCGCATTTCGTGCAATTTTACATCCTTTTACGTGGCTGGAGACTTTGGCATGATCTTTTTTAATCCGCACAAATGATCGAAATGGCAGGCTACTTTGACACTGACAAACTTAGTATCTGAGATCAATAAAAACGACCTTGTCTTGAATCCATCAAGGCCTAGGTTTGTGGAGAAACATATTGTAATGACCTGACTAGATCATAAATGAACAATTGTCCAGACAGAGGCTTGAGTTTGCGAATTGACGGTTTATTAAACCAACTTTACACAGGCTACTGTTTGGGCCGTAGCACACGCCAAATAGATGACAGATAACCCACAAGCCAATCGTGACCTTCTCTTGTGAAGCCCAGACGTAAGAGAGAGAGAACAAAGGCTGAACCTGGTCTTAACTTCCAATGCTCCACCCCCTCCCAACCCCCTACGCCTGCCCGGCATCAGAACATTCCAGGCATTCCCGTGAGGTTTGATTGACATGAGAAACATACTGGTCAGTAGCTGTCTGTGCGGGTCGCTACAATATAGTAGGCTACAATATGAGGAGGAAATTAGTCCTAAAAATGCTTTCCAGTTTCACTGACTCACCCAATGATGCGCAGCTCACTCGCTGGAGATTGTCGATGCGCTCGTGTCAAAAGCCTCTCTCCCTCTCTGTTTTGTAAAACAATGTTTGGGAGTTGATCAAATATTTTGGTAGTCTACAGCATAGTCTTATCTTTTCACCAAGAGTCATTGCTTTTCAATCTGTGTTTTCCCTCGATTGTATTTGAAATATTGCAAAAGGCCTGTTTTGTCTGCGTGCTGTTTTTTCACTGACAGATTTGCCTCGCGTTCCCGACTGTAGGCTATTCTTTGTTATTGGGCTACAATCCGCAGCGAGGCTATTTAAAAAAAAGAAGCTATTGGTCCTCTGTAGCTAAATTATAGGGCTTCTCATGACGTATTAGGCTATTCTGAATGATTTAATTTATTTCTGAACAGACAGCAGTAATTCCGTAACTTTAGAAAATTCCTCCAGAACCCTTCATGCAGCTATGATTCTATAAGGAAACAAATGATGAAGTGCAACTCTGGAGAGATGAGGGGGCAGGATAATTGACGAAGAGGCAACTCGAATGAACTTTGATCGCTTTTATTATAATTGTTACATAGCAAAAAGTGACAATTATTTTTCATGGCACGAGAGGTACCGGATTCGGCCAAATAGGTTCCGGAACAAAGCAGTCCAGAACGGAACGGTGCCGGATCCTGTTCTGGCATGATCCGGCTCAAATTAAGCACTGATTTGAAGTACCTAGGCCTCTACCTGCTGAGTATAAATATTATTAAACTAGATTCAGTGGGCTTGTCATTCACAGTACTGATGAAAAATCAAGTATATTTGATCTAAATGTGGATATACGAGGACATCTAGTGGTCACCGGATTTTTTAAAAATCCATGCAAGCTATCTTTGCACGAGCATGCGATGCCATATATTTGACGCAGGTATTTATTATTCAACAAGGATAGTCATTGACCCGGACAAAATATAATTGTATGAGCTATGCCTCTGTGTCCCGGCGTTGTTGTACCCCTCTACTATCTGGCTTGGTGGGGCGATCTCGTTCTGTATTCCTGCTTCACTTATATTCAATGTGTCGTCATGCATTTGTGCATGCACGCTGTTAACGGTCATATCCGTCTTGCTAATTTAGCGAGTTCATCAACCAGTATTTTATTCGCCTTTTCTGCACGATAGCACTTATTAAAGCCTTGCAACTCATGGGGACCTCACTGTTACCACGGGTCATCGAGCTAGCCCTTATTTGGCAGCAGGGTTGCATCGGTTTCCACTGGATTTGACAACTTGTTAGGCTGGCTAGCTAGGTAGCTAATTCGCTAATGAGAACTATTTATCATGTAGCAGCCTATGCTGACTAGCATCGCTAGCAACTAGCTAACATAGATAAAGTTTAGTCGTTGGTCCACAAAATCAAACAAATGGTACTGACCTGATGACAAAATCATGTTTCGAAAATGTAGTAGCTATTTATGTTGTTGTTTAATGACATTGGGAATATAATACTTTTTGTCATTTAACTACCGGTATGTATTTAATCCGTTTTCGGCATGAGAAAAGTATTAATCGCAAATTCCAGCACTAACGGATACCAGAAAATAGAGAACCGGTCACGAATGCGGAGCCACGCCCTAAAATAACATGTGATCACAAGGCGTTTGTGACACATTCTTTGCGTTCAAATTTTGTCATAATTGTCTGTAGGTTCTAAATTGGTTATGAGCTTGGCTGCCCTTCAGAAAGTAGCTGATTCTTGTACTCTACAGCTGTATTTTCCTGCAGTTACCAATAATACTAGCAACAAAACAGATTTCATTCCTTAAAATGATATTGCCAGATGGAAGAAAGTAATAAGGTAGGCCTAAACTGTAATAAGATATACCTTAAAGACTGCTTGTGTTTAATCCTGAATCCAGTTGCCCCTCTTGTACTTTTATTTCACCTTTATTTAACCATGTAGGCTAGTTGAGAACAAGTTCTCATTTGCAACTGCGACCTGGCCAAGATAAAGCATAGCAGTGTGAGCAGACAACACAGAGTTACACATGGAGTAAACAATTAACAAGTCAATAACAGTAGAAAAAAAGGGGGAGTCTATATACATTGTGTGCAAAAGGCATGAGGTAGGCGAATAATTACAATTTTGCAGATTAACACTGGAGTGATAAATGATCAGATGGTCATGTACAGGTAGAGATATTGGTGTGCAAAAGAGAAGAAAAGTAAATAAATAAAAACAGTATGGGGATGAGGTAGGTAAAAATGGGTGGGCTTTTTGCCGATAGACTGTAATAAGATATACCTTAAAGACTGCTTGTGTTTAATCCTGAATCCAATTGCCCCTCTTGTACTGCGATAAAACAATAGGCAAGCCATGAACCTTATGGAGGAGTGCATGTGTTTTGCAGACACACCTGGGTTCTAGACTGGCTGAGGTAAACATTTTAGGAAAGCCTGGGTTTTTAAATCCCGGTGAAAGCAGATATGACAAGGTTTGTCAATGTCATGTTGCCCTTCCATTTAGATGAAACTAGAGAAAAGGATAATTTTGCTTCTCTTAATCCACATCTTCTAGCAAAAAAACATGTTCATGCTTTAGGGCTGGTGGGATGCAAATATATTGGTTAAAATATAGTGAGTGGGGGGTGTAGTGGATGATGTCATCATTGTAAACTAAATTCAGCATAGCCAAACCTTGTATAAAATAGGTTGAATTTGTACCTTAGAAACCATGTCAGATTTTCAACATTATATACACTTTCAGAAAAAAACAATAGGCTGAGCAGCACCTCAGCCCGGGATCGAACCCCATCCAGGGTTTTAACGACTCCCAGCCCTGATTAGCTTTAATATGTCACTGACTACTACCAATATGCTATTGTGAGAATTATTATTGAGAGATCTCTTAATAACAAAATATATTCCGTGTTAATATCGAAGTCATTCTAAGGGGTAGGTTTGACAAAGCAAATGAGTGAGTCTTTGACATGAAGACAGTGGTTAGATTCTGCCATTGGGACTGCTCTGATGTTGTTTCCATTCTCTCCTGGTTATGACCATAGAGCCTTGTCCCAGTCTCTAGACCTGCCTGTCTGTGTGGTGGAGGACCACCTGACCTCTGAAGCTGTCAATGAGATGGTAAGTTGACCTTGTCATTTCATATTACAACATTAATCCAATAAAATGTTATAGTGATGCTATCATTGGCAATGTTGACGTACCACAACCATCTCTGTTGTGTTGCAGTTGTTTAATTGGCCCAACGTTGCCAATGCTCCTCCACTCTTTAACAGTTAATAATTATTTCAGTATGATATTTGTTGTATATTAAGTTTGATTATTTGCAATATAATTACATTTCTACCAGGAGCAGAGCAATTCTACCAGGAGCAGAGCAACCTCAGTGATGGAAACCACAGAAGAGGGGAAGCTCAACAATGTAGAACATCTGACACTTATGGACTTCCTTCAAAACCTAACTGAGAAGTATGTTCTGTTTTCTTTGGTACTATCACACCTTCAAGGAAATAGGATCAAATTAGAAACTGATCAATCGGAAAAAAATGTTCAGTGCTAGAAAAGTTGTCACATTGCAATTTTGCCAAAACAACTGACACAAAGCAAGTATAACTTCACGATCAGGCAAATAATTAAATAAAAACAATTCTGCCACACATCCTGATATGACTACATTTATAACAATATTGTTTTCAGGCAATGGAGGGGGATTCGTGAGGGCATGTTTGACCCGGTAAGATCATGTTACTGAAAATGTAATTAGATTACCATGAAAACTCTGCCTAATGTTTAACCTTGTTCATAAGCTTTTGAAAGACACACTATGCAACATTTTAAAACACTTATTCTGTTTCTGGAATACAGCTGACAAAACAACAGCTTGCCGGCTTGTGTCTGAGGATTGTCCAGTTTTTATCGGACAAGCTGATGCAGATCATCATCCCAGGTCTTTACGAACTACTGGGCATCCAAGATGCTGCCTCCTCTCCATTGTCACAGAGATCTCTCACAGCGTCACTCACCAGTCTGTTAGACGATAAGGTTAACACCAAGTCCCGCGTGAGATTTACTGAGGCTGGTGTACCTAAGAGGCCAGGCAGTCGAAAGTCTTACAATAGCTTTCGCATGCCGACTCCCTACCCTTCCTCCAACTGTGTGGAGCAGGAAGAGGAAGAAGAGCAGGAATCACAACAACTTAAGTTCAAGGAGATTTACCTGACTAAGGGCAGTGGAAGCTACCTGCCCAATGGGGCCATGAGGTAAGTCCCATGATGGTAGTGACTGTCCATTACTGTTTATGACTTATCAACCATCATTTACTTTCTCATATAAAATATTTATTTGATGACTTTATTATTTCATTCCAAGTCATCAACTCATCTCTATAGAGCTGCTGCTTATCCTGTCTGACAAAATCACTATTTTAGTAGTTCTTCTAAGTAAATAAGACCTACTTTTATGACCGCTGAACACCAACTGTCAATCACTTAGATCATGTATTTCCAGGTAGAGAATCCTCGCAACGCAACTGCTTTTTATCTCTCTCATGCATTCTCTCGTCTCTCCGTCTCAGTCAATGAGGTTTCCGTATCTGCTCCACACAGAGTGGACAAGCAAGTGGGCGTGCAATGGATTATGGGAATTAATTGCCATATTTTCTGTGCCAAACTATGTCGAATATTGACCTGTTGGAAACTACAACTACCTACTACATTGCATAGTTCGTGCTTGATCTGATTTATCTCTACAGAAACTGAGCATCGAGCTCACAGAAGAAGAAAAAAATTAACTATATGGAATTCAAATAATTGAGCCGACGTCGGTTAATTAGTTGTTTAAAAAACGAAAAATAACAAAAATGTTGGTTAAATGCTCAGCTCCAGATTCTAATGACATCATCAGTGTGCATCATGTGATTTTAACCAATTATGAGTAGGCATTGCCTACTAATTGGTTGATGATGTCATAGAAAACACTTATCTTCTCTTTCTTTTTTACTACAAAACATAGAAATGCCCGTTTTTCCACATATGCCGATGTTGGGGTGGTGCTGGAGATGATGAATATGAAGTTGAAACATTTAGAAATTTCCCTTTAACATTTCTTCAAACTGCCTTGTATTTATGATTGTCCTTGAAGTTATTAGAAGTTACAGTATTTGAAGTTTATAGCAATTTGGATTTTTGTAGAGGATAGATATTGCCAGGATAGATGGATATCTACAGGCCAGTTTTAATACAAATGACTTATACAAAATACATTTTATTGGGCTTTAGAAATTAAGCAGTTAGGCTGACATCACACTAAGGTTTTTTCTCAGAGAAACAGCAGCGTTTTCCTCATTGTTTTCAATGGTGCAGATGTATTTGACACACTGAATGTGCATCACAGCCTTACATATTATTTGTTTGACTTTGATGATTTCTGTTGTTTTTTTCCCAAGGACTCTAACCTCTCTGTCTGATGTGCAGAAGAAAACAACCAACTCTGAGACGCTACAAGTCCTCTTAGGTGTCTCAGAGGACACCCTCGTCACCTGTGTGCAGGACAGCCTGCAAGGTTCTCTCTCCAAACTTGCATGCATGTCCAATTCTCCATCTGGAAGTGCAGGCTCTATGATGCTAACCCCTGCTGTAATGGCAGAGTTGGCTAAAGATGTCAAGTCGGCCTTATCAGTGGTCGTTAAGAGTGCCTCCGCTAGCCAAACCTCTCTAGTGACACCGGTAAGGGGAGACTCACAGACCAAGGTGACTGAGAGCATGGTGAGAGAGCAGGCTGCTAAACTTGAAAAAGTTGACCAAGAGAGCAAGAGTCTAACAGGGCAAGTCATGACCACCATCTCTGACACAATGGTGGCTTTTGTTGATGAGAACGAACAGAATTTGCTGGAAGATCTGAAGGACAAGATCACATTTTTGGCATCGCATGTTGGCTTCATTGAGGATCTTGATGCCCTGATAAGGAAATACGAGAGCAGCTACAATATTAGTGAATCTGGTTCCTCCTGCACGCTCACATCTAAGAGCATCCAAAAACTCTCCAGCCGGGAGTTTCAAACATCAGCAATACAAGCAGTGAGTGGAGTTCTTGACAAAAAGTCAGTAGTTTGAGCTTTCCTAGTTCAGTCGTTCAGTCTGAGTTAACAGGTGCTGTATCAGGTCAAACATTGTCTGGCATTGTAAAGACAGAGTCAATTCACCCAGTGGGCTCAGCAGCGTCAGTAGTTGTTAAGACTTTCGTGTCAGATATGAAGTCATTGGCTGAATCTGAAGAGAGTCCCCAACAGAAGAGTGCCTGGTCTGCTGCTGTTCACATTTACCACAGCATCCAAAATAACTTGAAAGATTATTTCGGCAAGCTTCAGGGATGTACCTTAAAGAGCATTGTCACATCTGATGACAACATCACAAATGCTGAGTTTAAGGAGACAGTTCCACTTCCTTGCTTAAACATGAAATATAGGCCCAGTAAGAGTGAGCCTCAGTTGCCAGAGTCCACTGGTGCAGTTACTTTACAAAGAGGCCTAAGTGAGAGCTCAAAACTTCTTTGGGAAAAAACTGAGTCAGAAGAAAGCAAGCTCCTTCTGACAACTTGCACCAAAGAAGTCATCTCAGAGCTTCTGGTCTTGTACAACACTGAGATGTCAAAGGAGGACCCCCTGTACACTGTTGGAGAAAAAGGATCAGGCTTCTCTTTTGAGAGAGAGAAATTTGTAGAGGGTGTTCTGGCTCAGCTTGGGGATATCTCCCATTCCAGGGCCTCATCACCAATAGTATATGAGTTCCCCTGTCAAATTGAGGACAGCCGAAGTAAGGCCACAGCTTCTTTGACCAGTCTGTTAGATTGCATGAAAAAACTCTCAAGTGAGGAATTCAAGAGAGACACCACTCAAGTGAGTGAGTTCCTAGTTAAAAAGTCCAACAGTAGCTTAACTAGTGCACAGCCTGCTTATTCTGTAGCATCCAGGTCTTGTGCCGTTCTAAACCAGAGAACCTTGTCAAAGGATATTTGTGCGGATTCTGCTGCCTTTGGCATCATTGACACATTTGTGGAAGACTTGCAGAGCTTGGCGCAACCTGCAGAAGTAGAGGAGAGAGAACCTGACCTCCAGGAAAATGCACAAAAGCGAAAGAGCAGGATCTGGTCTGCTACCACTAGTTTATATAAAAATATTAAGAAGACATTAAAGGGCTTCACCATTCACCGGCGGAGGTCAGACGTGCAGAGAAGAATGTCTAGCCATACACCCACAGAGGACTCTGAACATCTTGTGACTGAGGAGTACCTTGGTTTGGCAAGCCAGAACTTGACGCAAGCTAGTAAGAGTGTGCCTCACTTGCCCAGTTTGAACCAGGAAGTGACTCTACACAGGGGTGTCAGCGAGAGTTCAAAACTTCTCTGGACTGAAACAGACGAGGGTCTACTGACCAATAGTACCAAAGAGGTAATTTCAACAATCTTGACCTCATGCGAGGATCAGACATCAAATGCATCTTGCTTCTCCACAGTAGGAAATAAAATATCTGATATGTCCCTTGAGGTCAACATATTGGTAGGTGGTGTTCTGTCTCAGCTGAAAGACATCTCCTTGTCAAGGTCCCCAACACCATGTGAAGACATGTTTGAACGTCTCCAAGGTTCTACTGAGCGAACCTCTCCAGTAAGTCTAGATTGCAGCATGGCTGCCTCCAAAGGCATTGCATCTTCCCACAGTCTTTCAACAAAGAGCCTCCAAAAACTCTCTAGTCATGAGTTCCAAACCAGAGCTGAGAAAGGAGTGAGTGAGGTCATCTCTAGATCATTTAACATTGTGGAGGAAGGTACAACAGATAAGTACCTCCAGTCTGAATCTACATCCACCACATCTACTGATATTATACAAACCATGGTGAAAGACCAGCAGGAGCTCCCCCAGACCACCCAATCATCTGACATGGTATCTGGAACCTCCCTGCTCACCACTGGACAGGTTTCTGAGAAAAGGATCCGGTCTGTTGCTCGTAACATCTACTACAGTCTGCAAAGTAAGATTACGGAGTTTCTCAGAAAAGATCTTCAAAGATCAGACACAACACTTGGTTCAATCCAAATCTTTACATATCAAAGCAGTCCTGCATCACAAAGAGCAAGTCTCGGCCATCTTGAGGTCAACCAGAGCAGTGTTACACCTGGTGGAAACGATGCCTGTGTGGACATTCCGCACAAATTACTATCTAAAACCACTGAGCTCTCAGGATCCATGCTGGAGGATATTGACACGATCCGTTGTAGGAGTGCTGACAGCCAAAATACAAGAAATACCTGTTCTTCACGCTCCTCCATCTCTCTAACACCTACTTCAAAATTAAGGCAGTCGAAATGGCACTTTGCCTTACCCGGGACTCCCATCCCCACTGAGTTTCCTGCTCAGATTGACTTTCCCATTGTTAGAAACACAATCATTGAGGACTTCTTTCACACAGAGGACTTACTTCCTGTAAACTTTGTGGACAAAGTCAGGCAAGCTGCTGGGGTGGTAGTGGACATTATGGTGGAAAGTGTTGAGAACACACAGGAAGATGGACAGGGTGCTTCTCATCTTGACGACCTCCGATCTGCTGTTAGGAAATTGAGAAAAATCATTTCCACTTGGACCATCCACATTTTCAGTCATGAATTGGTGGATAAAGTGATAGCCCTTCAGGACAGCCACAGCACTCCACAGGTCTTAACATTGGAAGCAGCCAAAAGTGCTTCAGACTCCATTCTTTCAAGGCTGAAATGGGGAAAGGAACAATGTGCCATATCCAAGGAGCTCTCCTCTCAGCTTCTCCAGATATTTGCTGAAGAGACAGTGAAGTGCTTCCTGAGACAGTGGTCAGATGAGTATGAAAACATAAACTTTGATGTTTCAGTCCAGAACGATCCAAAGACTTCTACTTGCATGGTCATTCTTCAAATGATCACCAAAGCCACTGCTAAATGTTATTTTGAGTCCGCTACCAGCGTGGCCACCAGTGACATTGTAGAAGGCGTGTTTGATTTGGAAAGGGATACCATCAGCAGTACTGGAGAGCAGGTCCTCACCTTTAACACAAAGGTATAGTCCACATACATCTTTCATGAATAACACTGCTGTTGACCTTTTGTGAGATATATGATTATTTGTGTCATGGCATTGCACTGCTTCTTTGCAATTGATATGCTGTACTTTAAGATATCGAAAAAATTTCAGTTTGTTTTAATGTGCCTTTTCCCACCAACCAGGGTTCCAAGAAAGTTAGTAAGAACCTCTGTCCTCAAGAGTCTCTGGAGTACCAGCCTCAGAACATTTCCCCTACTGTGTACTTTACAGGTAAGCCCTGCTGCTGTTTAGGCTGCTGCTCAGTCAAGACTGAGACATTATCCCTTTACCATTCCACTAATTCCTTTGGAAAGACATTGTACTCCTCTGAGTTGTTACCTATGACATACTGTACTGTGGGCTGGGTGGTAGCCTAGTGGGTTAAGAGGTTGGGCCAGTAACCGATAGGTTGCTGGTTCAGAATCCCTGAGTCCACGAGGCAAAATCTGTCAATGTGCTCTTGAGCAAGGCACTTAATCCTAATTGCTCCTTGTAAGTCTCTCTAGATAAGAGTGTCTGATAAATGAGTAAAAATGTAAATTGATGGCATGCTGGATGGTCTTTCGTTGCAGAGACGATGACAACATCTCATGGCTCCTTTTCTCCAGAGGGAATTTATGATATCGCATCGTCCTTCCCACTTGAAGAGAAGAAAATATTTTCTAAATAGTCGCAAACCCTCCCTTTTCACCAGATTGTCTAGATCCATCACGAAAGGCTTTCTCAGCCCATTCAAATATTCAAGGAAAACCAAATTATTTAAATAAATTCCTCATTATAAACAACGAGAGCATTCATTTGTTCAGATGAAAATCTAATCGTATTGGTCACATACGCCGAAAACAACTGTGAGAGGCTTTATTACGAGCCCATTCCCAACAATGCAGAGTTAAAAAGTAAGAAAATATTTTCTAAATAGTAACACAATAACAATAACAAGGCAAAATACAAGGAGTACCAGTACCGAGTCAATGTGCATGGGTGCGAGGTAGTTGAGGTAATACAGTATGTACATGTAGGTAAGGGTAAAAGTGACGAGGCAATCAGGATAGATAATAAACACAGTAGCAGCAGCTAGTGTGAAAGTCGGTCAGTGTCACAGTGAATGTGGGGTAGAAGCTGTAGTGAGTGTGCATCGAGCCAATTCAAGAGAGTCTAATGTGGAAAACAATTAGAAAAATACATCAATAACAAAGGGGTCAATGCAAATAGTGCAGGTGGCCATTTAATTAACGTTCAGCAGTCTAATGACTTGGGGGTAGAAGCTGTTCAGCAGTCTAATGACTTCTGACTTGGGGTAGAAGCTGTTCAGCAGTCTAATGGCTTGGGGGTAGAAGCTGTTCAGCAGTCTAATGGCTTGGGGGGGTAGAAGCTGTTCAGCAGTCTAATGGCTTGGGGTAGAAGCTGTTCAATGCAGTCTAATGACTTGGGTTCAGCAGTCTAATGGCTTGGGGGTAGAAGCTGTTCAGCAGTCTAATGACTTGGGGGTAGAAGCTGTTCAGCAGTCTAATGACTTGGGGTAGAAGCTGTTCAGCAGGACCAGGATCCTGGTGTCTACCCAATGTGCTGAGCACTCCTCCTGGCCAGAGTCCGCGCTACTTTCAGCTGCTGCAACCATGGTCTCTGTGTGAAGGCACTGTTAGAGAGTCAATCAACCAGAACAAGGTTAGGAGACCAAATCTGTGTCCTAAGCATTGTGAAATACTGTATATGTAATGGTCTCAATACATTAATGAAGTGCCCTTACATCCTCTCCCCATACTAAAACAACTTGTGAACCAATAAGACTGACACTATATACCTTCTAAGCATGATAGTTGGCTCATGATTTGTTTCAGGACTTGTTCGGGTAAACCAATAACAGCTTCTAACCCCAAGTCATAAGACTGCTGAACAATTAATCAAATGGCCACCGGACAAGTTCAACTGTTTTATTATTTGTTACTTTAGTTTATTGGGTAAATATTCTCTTAACTCTTCTTGAACTGCACTGTTTGTTAAGGGCGTGTAAAGTAAACAATACCACACTTGTTGTATTCAGCGCATGTGACAAATTAAAGTTTGAGTTGATTTGATTTGACTATATACCTTCTAAGCATGATAGTTGGCTCATGATTTGTTTGTACTGAAATCTATTCAGGGAGGATAAGGGTATATCATAGGCAGTGATGTCGTGGTAAAAACATTGACTGGTAAATGCTGATTGCCGTTCAGGATTAAAGAATTAACGCTCCCCATACTCTCAATGCATCTTCCACAAAAGGTGGGTAAATGCTTGAACAAAATAAAATAAAAAGTGTGTAAACAGCTTTTACATGTGTTCACCCCCACCACTGATTATACAGGCTTCTTCTGACAGTATTCACACCTTCCATAAGAAACCTCCAGAGAAATATTCATATTCACCATAGCTGTCATTTAAACTTAGACTAACCTGGCCAAGGCCAAACAGTATATGGCGTTTTCTCTGGGTGTGCGGTCGCAGTGGAGAGAAAAGGCCTCCAGTGAGGTGGTGAGTATCTGGGCGGAGTTTGGCGAGGCAAACACAGGTCTGAGATTGGTGTCTCTAGAAATGGGCGGGAGCGGGACTCTGCTCCTCCATTGGTTGCTGTTCTGATCCCCAATCTCATCCTCCTCACATCCCTTCCCTCCACATCCCCTCTTCTTCTCTCTTTCATCCCTCGTGGCCACAGGGTGTAGCTTCGGTAGTTGAAGAGGTTTATCCTGGGATGCCAGGGCGCGGAGCGGGCAGGATACATGAGATGGGCAGTTGATGGGGTCAAACGTCGAGAGGCTGTGGACATCACCCTGATACCCGCCTTGGCCTCACTCCTCCTGGGCTTGGAGGACATCTTGGGGAGGGTGAAGCCGTCCACCAGGACCGTGTCGCCCACCCTGGTCCTGAACGGAGCCCTGTTGAGGCCCATGCAGTGCCTGGATGCTGTCCTCCTCTGCCCCAGCCTCACCCAGCCCTTTATCTGGAGGTATGCCCGCATGGGCAGGGCCATACCTGGGAGGACCACCAGAGCACAGCTTGGTGGCCAGGTGACTCACACACTCCCTGTGGCCGTACTGAAGGGCGATCCTCAGGGGGTCACGACCCTGGGGATCCCGACGGGCAAGGACGCTGCTGGCGATAAAAAGTTTGAGGATGGTGAGCTGGCCGCGCTCGATGGAGGCGACAGCGGGACACTTGGCGACGTCGGGGTGGGCCGTCTGGTGGCACCACTCACGGTAAGGGTGAACCCCCACCGGCTCAATGACACGCACCCCCCTCTCCAGCAGCCAGCCGGCCAGGTCCAGGTGGCCCAGAGAAGCAGCGATGTAGAGTGCCACCCGGAGCTGGAACCTGGAATAATACAGAATCAATGTATTTATAACACGTTTCAAGTTTTTTTTGTCAAGTTCACAAGATCCAGTGGGTTATAAAACAGTACAGTAAAAAGCTTACTTACAAACTCTTTCCCACAATGCAGTATTAAATATCAGGGTAAGAGAAAAAACATATGAAGGAAAAAAACACGAGAATATAAGCGACATACAGTACCATCATTGTAAGCTACATACAGGGTCAGTACCATCATTGTAAGCTATATACAGGGTCAGTACCATCATTGTAAGCTATCAGGGGTCAGTACTATCATTGTAAGCTATAGCTATATACAGGGTCAGTACCATCATTGTAATTTATTTTTATTTTTTATTTTACCTTTATTTAACCAGGCAAGTCAGTTAAGAACAAATTCTTATTTTCAATGACGGCCTAGGAACAGTGGGTTAACTGCCTGTTCAGGGGCAGAACGACAGATTTGAACATTGTCAGCTCGGGGGTTTGAACTTGCAACCTTCCAGTTACTAGTCCAACACTCTAACCACTAGGCTACCCTGCCGCCCCAAAAAACATATGAAGGAAAAAAACACGAGAATATAAGCGACATACAGTACCATCATTGTAAGCTACATACAGGGTCAGTACCATCATTGTAAGCTATATACAGGGTCAGTACTATCATTGTAAGCTATATACAGGGTCAGTACTATCACTGTCACAGTCATACGCTGGACCTAGTTTTGTCCCATGGAATAAATGTTGTGGATCTTAATGTTTTTCCTCATAATCCTGGACTATCGGACCACCATTTTATTACGTTTGCAATTGCAACAAATAATCTGCTCAGACCCCAGACCATCAAAAGTCGTGCTATAAATTCACAGACAACACAAAGATTCCTTGATGCCCTTCCAGACTCCCTCTGCCTAGCCAAGGACGCCAGAGGACAAAAATCAGTTAACCACCTAACTGAGGATCTCAATTTAACCTTGCGTAATACCCTAGATGCAGTTGCACCCCTAAAAACTAAAAACATTTCTCATAAGAAACTAGCTCCCTGGTACACAGAAAATACCCGAGCTCTGAAGCAAGCTTCCAGAAAATTGGAACGGAAATGGCGCCACACCAAACTGGAAGTCTTCCGGCGAGCTTGGAAAGACGGTACCGTGCAGTACCGAAGAGCCCTTACTGCTGCTCGATCATCCTATTTTTCTAACTTAATTGAGGAACAATCCGAAATTCCTTTTTGATACTGTCGCAAAGCTAACTAAAAAGCAGCATTCCCCAAGAGAGGATGACTTTCACTTTAGCAGTGATAAATTCATGAACTTCTTTGAGGAAAAGATTATGATTATTAGAAAGCAAATTACGGACTCCTCTTTAAACCTGCATATTCCTCCAAATTTCAGTTGTCCTGAGTCTGCACAACTCTGCCAGGACCTAGGATCAAGAGAGACGCTCAAGTGTTTTAGTACTATATCTCTTGACACAATGATGAAAATAATCATGGCCTCTAAACCTTCAAGCTGCATACTGGACCCTATTCCAACTAAACTACTGAAAGAGCTGCTTCCTGTGTTTGGCCCTCCTATGTTGAACATAATAAACGGCTCTCTATCCACCGGATGTGTACCAAACTCACTAAAAGTGGCAGTAATAAAGCCTCTCTTGAAGAAGCCAAACCTTGACCCAGAAAATATAAAAACTATCGGCCTATATCGAATCTTCCATTCCTCTGAAAAACTTTAGAGAAGGCTGTTGCGCAGCAACTCACTGCCTTCCTGAAGACAAACAATGCATACGAAATGCTTCAGCCTGGTTTTAGACCCCATCATAGCACTGAGACGGCACTTGTGAAGGTGGTAAATGACATTTTAATGGCATCGGACCGAGGCTCTGCATCTGTCCTCGTGCTCCTAGACCTTAGTGCTGCTTTTGATACCATCGATCACCACATTCTTTTGGAGAGATTGGAAACCCAAATTGGTCTACACGTACATGTTCTGGCCTGGTTTAGATCTTATCTGTCGGAAAGATATCAGTTTGTCTCTGTGAATGGTTTGTCCTCTGACAAATCAACTGTACATTTCGGTGTTCCTCAAGGTTCCGTTTTAGGACCACTATTGTTTTCACTATATATTTTACCTCTTGGGGATGTTATTCGAAAACATAATGTTAACTTTCACTGCTATGCGGATGACACACAGCTGTACATTTCAATGAAACATGGTGAAGCCCCAAAATTGCCCTCGCTAGAAGCATGTGTTTCAGACATAAGGAAGTGGATGGCTGCAAACTTTCTACTATTAAACTCGGACAAAACAGAGATGCTTGTTCTAGGTCCCAAGAAACAAAGAGATCTTCTGTTGAATCTGACAATTAATCTTAATGGTTGTACAGTCGTCTCAAATAAAACTGTGAAGGACCTCGGCGTTACTCTGGACCCTGATCTCTCTTTTGAAGAACATATCAAGACCATTTCGAGGACAGCTTTTTTCCATCTACGTAATATTGCAAAAATCAGAACTTTCTGTCCAAAAATGCAGAAAAATTAATCCATGCTTTTGTCACTTCTAGGTTAGACTACTGCAATGCTCTACTTTCCGGCGACCCGGATAAAGCACTAAATAAACTTCAGTTAGTGCTAAATACGGCTGCTAGAATCCTGACTAGAACCAAGAAATTTGATCATATTACTCCAGTGCTAGCCTCTCTACACTGGCTTCCTGTCAAAGCAAGGGCTGATTTCAAGGTTTTACTGCTAACCTACAAAGCATTACATTGGCTTGCTCCAACCTATCTTTCTGATTTGGTCCTACCGTACACGTACGCTACGGTCACAAGACGCAGGCCTCCTAATTGTCCCTAGAATTTCTAAGCAAACAGCTGGAGGCAGGGCTTTCTTCTATAGAGCTCCATTTTTATGGAACGGTCTGTCTACCCATGTCAGAGACGCAAACTCGGTCTAAACCTTTAAGTCTTTACTGAAGACTCATCTCTTCAGTGGGTCATATGATTGAGTGTAGTCTGGCCCAGGAGTGGGAAGGTGAACGGAAAGGCCCTGGAGCAATGAACCGCCCTTGCTGTCTCTGCCTGGCCGGTTCCCCTCTTTCCACTGGGATTCTCTGCCTCTAACCCTATTACAGGGGCAGAGTCACTGGCTTACTGGGGCTCTCTCATGCCGTCGCTGGAGGGGGTGCGTCACCTGAGTGGGTTGATTCACTGTTGTGGTCATCCTGTCTGGGTTGGCGCCCCCCCTTGGGTTGTGCCGTGGCGGAGATCTTTGTGGGCTATACTCAGCCTTGTCTCAGGATGGTAAGTTGGTGGTTGAAGATATCCCTCTAGTGGTGTGGGGGCTGTGCTTTGGCAAAGTGGGTGGGGTTATATCCTTCCTGTTTGGCCCTGTCCGGGGTGTCCTCGGATGGGGCCACAGTGTCTCCTGACCCCTCCTGTCTCAGCCTCAAGTATTTATGCTGCAGTAGTTTGTGTCGGGGGGGCTAGGGTCAGTTTGTTATATCTGGAGTACTTCTCCTGTCCTATTCGGTGTCCTGTGTGAATCTAAGTGTGCATTTTCTAATTCTCTCCTTCTTTCTTTCTCTCTCTCGGAGGACCTGAGCCCTAGGACCGTGCCCCAGGACTACCTGACATGATGACTTCTTGCTGTCCCCAGTCCACCTGACTGTGCTGCGGCTCCAGTTTCAACTGTTCTGCCTTATTATTATTCGACCATGCTGGTCATTTATGAACATTTGAACATCTCGGCCATGTTCTGTTATAATATCCACCCGGCACAGCCAGAAGAGGACTGGCCACCCCACATATTCCTCTCAAGGTTTCTTCCGAGGTTTTGGCCTTTCTAGGGAGTTTTTCCTAGCCACCGTGCTTCTACACCTGCATTGCTTGCTGTTTGGGGTTTTAGGCTGGGTTTCTGTACAGCACTTTGAGATATCAGCTGATGTACGAAGGGCTATATAAATAAATTTGATTTGATTTGATTATAAGCTATATACAGGGTCAGTACCATCATTGTAAGCTATATACAGGGTCAGTACTATCATTGTAAGCTATATACAGGTTCAGTACCATCATTGTAAGCTATATACAGGGTCAGTACCATCATTGTAAGCTATATAAAGGGTCAGTACCATCATTGTAAGCTATATACAGGGTCAGTACTATCATTGTAAGCTATATACAGGGTCAGTACTATCATTATAAGCTATATACAGGGTCAGTACCATCATTGTAAGCTATATACAGGGTCAGTACTATCATTGTAAGCTATATAAAGGGTCAGTACCATCATTGTAAGCTATATACAGGGTCAGTACTATCATTGTAAGCTATATACAGGGTCAGTACTATCATTATAAGCTATATACAGGGTCAGTACTATCATTATAAGCTATATACAGGGTCAGTACCATCATTGTAAGCTATATACAGGGTCAGTACCATCATTGTAAGCTATATACAGGGTCAGTACTATCATTGTAAGCTATATAAAGGGTCAGTACCATCATTGTATGCTATATACAGGGTCAGTACTATCATTGTAAGCTATATAACGGTTCAGTACTATCATTGTAAGCTATATACAGGGTCAGTAGCATTATTGTAAGCCAAATACAAGGTCAGTACTATCATTGTAAGCTATATACAGGGTCAGTACCATCATTGTAAGCTATATACAGGGTCAGTACTATCATTGTAAGCTATATACAGGGTCAGTACTATCATTGTAAGCTATATACAGGGTCAGTACCATCATTGTAAGCTATATACAGGATCAGTACTATCATTGTAGGCTATATACAGGGTCAGTACTATCATTGTAAGCTATATACAGGGTCAGTACTGTCATTGTAAGCTATATACAGGGTCAGTACCATAATTGTAAGCTATATACAGGGTCAGTACTATCATTGTAAGCTATATACAGGGTCAGTACCATCATTATAAGCTATATACAGGGTCAGTACCATCATTATAAGCTATATACAGGGTCAGTACCATCATTATAAGCTATATACAGGGTCAGTACCATCATTATAAGCTATATACAGGGTCAGTACTATCATTGTAAGCTATATACAGGGTCAGTACTATCATTGTAAGCTATATAAAGGTTCAGTACCATCACTGTTGATAGTAAGTCTATCATACAGTTCAGTGTGTAGATGTGTATTCTGACCTCATCACAGGTCTCTCTCTAGACAGGTGTCGTTGGACGGTCAGTCTGTGTCCCAGGAAGCAGCCTCTGAGGAACTCCGCCCACCCATCCCAGGTGTCCAACCGTAGAGTAGTCCCTGGGAGACAGAGACACATGCAGGTTGTCCTCCTAGTTGCCATGAACCAAGAATGTGTTCCATACAGTCCATTTGTCTCTGTGTTACATCCATAAGGTGTTGAGCCAGAGGACCATTGATCTACTGCACAAGGAAGGCCATACCCAGGTCAATGGCGTAGTCGTGCAGCCGGTTGCAGTCGTAGAGTTGCAGGCCGGTGGGAGAGCTCAGTCTGAAGGAGCTGACGGGAAGCTCACACTGCTGGGACACCAGGGTCATGACAGACGTACTCTGTGGCCACAGACGTACTCAGGAGAAACACAGTGCCCAAGACTGAGAGGGTCTCCCCCGTCACGGCACTGAACACACGCACCACCGGCTCCCGCTGAAGTATAAGACCATGGACATACAGTAAATTCACTTGTTTTACATAAATACCTATGATGTGTTTATACACCGAGTAAACAAAACATTATGAACACCTGTTCTTTCCATGACAAAGACTGACCAGGTGAATCCAGGTGAAAGCTATGATCCCTTAATGATGTCACTTGTTAAATCCACTTCAGTGTAGATGAACAGGGATCCGGGCAGCCGAGCGGAAATGGAGGAAAACTCGCCTCCCTGCGGACCTGGCATCCTTTCACTCCCTCCTCTCTACATTTTCCTCCTCTGTCTCTGCTGCTAAAGCCACTTTCTACCATTCTAAATTCCAAGCATCTGCCTCTAACCCTAGGAAGCTCTTTGCCACCTTCTCCTCCCTCCTGAATCCCCCCCCCCTCCTCCCTCTCTGCAGATGACTTCGTCAACCATTTTGAAAAGAAGGTCGACGACATCCGATCCTCGTTTGCTAAGTCAAACGACACCGCTGGTTCTGCTCACACTGCCCTACCCTATGCTCTGACCTCTTTCTCCCCTCTCTCCAGATGAAATCTCGCGTCTTGTGACGGCCGGCCGCCCAACAACCTGCCCGCTTGACCCTATCCCCTCCTCTCTTCTCCAGACCATTTCCGGAGACCTTCTCCCTTACCTCACCTCGCTCATCAACTCATCCCTGACCGCTGGCTACGTCCCTCCCGTCTTCAAGAGAGCGAGAGTTGCACCCCTTCTGAAAAAACCTACACTCGATCCCTCCGATGTCAACAACTACAGACCAGTATCCCTTCTCTCTTTTCTCTCCAAAACTCTTGAGCGTGCCGTCCTTGGCCAGCTCTACCGCTATCTCTCTCAGAATGACCTTCTTGATCCAAATCAGTCAGGTTTCAAGACTAGTCATTCAACTGAGACTGCTCTTCTCTGTATCACGGAGGCGCTCCGCACTGCTAAAGCTAACTCTCTCTCCTCTGCTCTCATCCTTCTAGACCTATCGGCTGCCTTCGATACTGTGAACCATCAGATCCTCCTCTCCACCCTCTCCGAGTTGGGCATCTCCGGCGCGGCCCACGCTTGGATTGCGTCCTACCTGACAGGTCGCTCCTACCAGGTGGCGTGGCGAGAATCTGTCTCCTCACCACGCGCTCTCACCACTGGTGTCCCCCAGGGCTCTGTTCTAGGCCCTCTCTTATTCTCGCTATACACCAAGTCACTTGGCTCTGTCATAACCTCACATGGTCTCTCCTATCATTGCTATGCAGACGACACACAATTAATCTTCTCCTTTCCCCCTTCTGATGACCAGGTGGCGAATCGCATCTCTGCATGTCTGGCAGACATATCAGTGTGGATGACGGATCACCACCTCAAGCTGAACCTCAGCAAGACGGAGCTCCTCTTCCTCCCGGGGAAGGACTGCCCGTTCCATGATCTCGCCATCACGGTTGACAACTCCATTGTGTCCTCCTCCCAGAGCGCTAAGAACCTTGGCGTGATCCTGGACAACACCCTGACGTTCTCAACTAACATCAAGGCGGTGTCCCGTTCCTGTAGGTTCATGCTCTACAACATCCGCAGAGTACGACCCTGCCTCACACAGGAAGCGGCGCAGGTCCTAATCCAGGCACTTGTCATCTCCCGTCTTGATTACTGCAACTCGCTAGCAGTGTCCTTACTAACTACCATAACCATGTTGGCTGGGCTCCTGCCTGTGCCATTAAACCCCTACAACTCATCCAGAACGCCGCAGCCCGTCTGGTGTTCAACCTTCCCAAGTTCTCTCACGTCACCCCGCTCCTCCGCTCTCTCCACTGGCTTCCAGTTGAAGCTCGCATCCGCTACAAGACCATGGTGCTTGCCTACGGAGCTGTGAGGGGAACGGCACCTCAGTACCTCCAGGCTCTGATCAGGCCCTACACCCAAACAAGGGCACTGCGTTCATCCACCTCTGGCCTGCTCGCCTCCCTACCACTGAGGAAGTACAGTTCCCGCTCAGCCCAGTCAAAACTGTTCGCTGCTCTGGCCCCCAATGGTGGAACAAACTCCCTCACGACGCCAGGACAGCGGAGTCAATCACCACCTTCCGGAGACACCTGAAACCCCACCTCTTCAAGGAATACCTAGGATAGGGTAAGTAAGGGTAAGTAATCCTTCTCACCCCCCCCCCCCAAAAAAGATTTAGATGCAAGTGGCTGTTCCACTGGATGTCATAAGGTGTATGCACCAATTTGTAAGTCGCTCTGGATAAGAGCGTCTGCTAAATGACTTAAATGTAATGTAAAATGTAATGAAGGGGAGCGGACAGGTTAAAGAAGGATTTTTAAGCCTCGAGACAATTGAGGCATAGATTGTGTATGTGTGCCATTCAGAGGGTGAATGGGCAAGACAAAATATTTAAGTGCCTTTAAACGGGGTTGTAGGTGCCAGGTGCACCGGTTTGTGTCAAGAACTGCAATGCTGCTGGGGTTTTTCACACTCAACAGTTTCCTGTGTGTATCATGAATGGTCCACCACCCAAAGAACATCCAGCCAACTTGGCACAACTGTTGGAAGCATTGGAGTCAACATGGGCCAGCATCCCTGGGGAACGCTTTCAAACACCTTGTAGAGTCCATGTCCCAACGAATTGAGGCTGTTCTGATGGCAAAAGGCGGGGTGCAACTCAATATTAGGAAGGTCTTTCTAATGTTTGGTACACTCAGTATATATAAGTTAGGAGTCATATAATTACAGGGGTAAGATGAAGTGGCTCCTTTGCACTGATCTTAGGTCTGGTTTGTGTTTTTACTGCTAATGGTAAAGGTTAGGATTTGGTGAGAGTAAACTGATCCTAGATCTGTGCCCAAGGGCAATTTCTATCCAGAGACAAATCAACGGTCCATGCCATTTAAATTTATAATCTACCACCATCTCGTGGCTCAAATTTGTAACAACATTCTCTAATTCATGTGCTGTACTGAGTTTTGTTCTATCACATTGAACACTAATCTGGGTGCAGATTAAATTGAACACTAATCTGGGTGCAGATTAAATTGGTAACAGAAATATTATGAATATGTATTTCAATGAACCCAAAGGGCCTCTTCTTCTCCTACTATACGGCCTGCTGTGCTCTACTGTACTCTACTGTACTCTGCTGTGCTCTACTGTACTCTGTCTGCTGTGCTCTACTGTACTCTACTGTAGTCTGCTGTAGTCTGCTGTGTTATACTGTACTATACACGACTGGGTATACAGATTCTTCAGATACTGTTAGCGAACACCAGACTGAGGTCGAGGCGATTACATGGGGAAAAGGATTATGACTGTAAGGGTGTTTGGTACAAAGACAACACTACATCGGGCCACATTTCAGCTCTATCCCAGGTCAACCATACAATACTATAGATTTCCACTCCAGTCAACCAGTAAGAAGGAGAGACAGACAGAAGGTCTGGCTTTGACGATGTCAATGATGGGATGTGTAAGTAAGGAGTAAGGAACACAAATAAACATTATTCTGATGGTTAAATTTGTACTTAGATACATAACCACTCTCCTCTGTTAGCAAATCTTCAACAGAACTTTGTGGAACAGAGTGAGTTCTGTCCCTGTCTGGCTCTGGACATGTACCCAGGGACCTCTGTACAACAACAATCACTCTACCATAACCATGGTCTCGGTATAAAGCAGTGTTCTTACTAACCAATCACTCTACCATAACCATGGTCTCGGTATAAAGCAGTGTTCTTACTAACCAATCACTCTACCATAACCATGGTCTCGGTATAAAGCAGTGTTCTTACTAACCAATCACTCTACCATAACCATGGTCTCGGTATAAAGCAGTGTCCTTACTAACCAATCACTCTACCATAACCATGGTCTTGGTATAAAGCAGTGTCCTTACTAACCAATCACTCTACCATAACCATGGTCTCGGTATAAAGCAGTGTTCTTACTCACCAATCACTCTACCATAACCATGGTCTCGGTATAAAGCAGTGTCCTTACTAACCAATCACTCTACCATAACCATGGTCTTGGTTGAGCAAGGGCAAAATTACTTTAAGTCTCAAGCAGGGTGACCTCAACATACTATATATCACCATACTATATACCACCACACTATACAGTGGGGCAAAAAAGTATTTAAAATTTGAAGCAGAGCTTAATTTGTAAATTGTGAGGTGCCAGAACAAATAGTGGGTGCTAGAGGGGGGGGTTCTGTGGTACCAGAACTCATGAGAAAAATATCACCTATTATAATAGAGCATTGAATGCATATCATCACATTTGGGCAGAGCCACTTATAGAAGGTGCACACATGGGGAACATTCTTAGTAACCTAGGGTCCGGGAAAGTGTTGGCATTTTTAAAAACGCATTTAGTGCAATTCTACATAATTTTACATGACTGCAGACTTTGGCATCATCTTGTTTTAATCCGCACAAATGATCGAAATGGCAGGCTACTTTGACACTGACAAACTTAGTATCTGAGATCAATAAAAACGACCTTGTCTTGAATCCATCAATAGCCTATAGGCCTAGGTTTGTGGAGAAACATATAGTAGGCTACAATATGAGGAGGAAATTAGTCCTAAAAATGCTTTCCAGTTTCACTGACTCACCCAATGATGCGCAGCTCACTCGCTGGAGATTGTCGATGCGCTCGTGTCAAAAGCCTCTCTCCCTCTCTGTTTTGTAAAACAATGTTTGGGAGTTGATCAAATATTTTGGTAGTCTACAGCATAGTCTTATCTTTTCAGCAAGAGTCATTGCTTTTCAACCTGTTTTCCCTCGATTGTATTTGAAATATTGCAAAAGGCCTGTTTTGTCTGCCTGCTGTTTCTTCACTGACAGATTTGCCTCGCGTTCCCGACTGTAGGCTATTCTTTGTTATTGGGCTACAATCCGCAGCGAGGCTATTTAAAAAAGAATTCGTTGGTCCTCTGTAGCTAAATTATAGGGTTTCTCATGACGTATTAGGCTATTCTGAATGATTTTAGAAAATTTAGAAAATTCCTCCAGAACCCTTCATGCAGCTATGATTCTATAAGGAAACAAATGATGAAGTGCAACTCTGGAGAGATGAGGGGGCAGGATAATTGACGAAGAGGCAACTCGAATGAACTTTGATCGCTTTTATTATAATTGTTACATAGCAAAAAGTGACAATTATTTTTCATGGCACGAGAGGTACCGGATTCGGCCAAGTAGGTTCCGGAACAAAACAGTCCAGAACGGAAAGGTGCCGGATCCTGTTCTGGCATGATCCGGCTCAAATTAAGCACTGACTTGAAGTACCTAGGCCTCTACCTGCTGAGTATAAATATTATTAAACTAGATTCAGTGGGCTTGTCATCCACAGTACTGATGAAAAATCAAGTATATTTGATCTAAATGTGGATATACGAGGACATCTAGTGGTCACCGGATTTTTAAAAAAAATCATGCAAGCTATCTTTGTACGAGCATGCGATGCCATATATTTGACGCAGGTATTTATTATTCAACAAGGATAGTCATTGACCCGGACAAAATATAATTGTATGAGCTATGCCTCCTTGTACCGGCGTTGTTGCACCCCTCTACTATCTGGCTTGGTGGGGCGATCTCGTTCTGTATTCCTGCTTCACTTATATTCAATGTGTCGTCATGCATTTGTGCATGCACGCTGTTAACTGTCATATCCGTCTTGCTAATTTAGCTAGCTCATTAACCAGTATTTTATTCGCCTTTTCTGCACGATAGCATTTATTAAAGCCTTGCAAATCATGGGGACCTCACTGTTATCACGGGTCATCGAGCTGGCCCTTATTTGGCAGCAGGGTTGCATCGGTTTCCACTGGATTTGACAGCTTGTTAGGCTGGCTAGCTAGGTAGCTAATTCGCTAATGCGAACTATTTATCATGTAGCAGCCTATGCTGACTAGCGTCGCTAGCAACTAGCTAACATAGATAAAGTTTAGTCGTGGGTCCACAAAATCAAACAAATGGTACTGAACTGATGACAAAATCATGTTTCGAAAATGTAGTAGCTATTTATGTTGTTGTTTAATGACATTGGGAATATAATACTTTTTGTCATTTAACTACCGGTATGTATTTAATCCGGTTTCGGCATGAGAAAAGTATTAATCGCAAATTCCAGCACTAACGGATACCGGGAAATAGAAATAAGAGAACCGGTCACGAATGCGGAGCCACGCCCTAAAATAACATGTGACCACAAGGCGTTTGTGACACATTCTTTGCGTTCAAATTTTGTCATAATTGTCTGTAGGTTCTAAATTGCTTATGAGCTTGGCTGCCCTTCAGAAAGTAGCTGATTCTTGTACTCTACAGCTGTATTTTCCTGCAGTTACTAATAATACTAGCAACAAAACAGATTTCATTCCTTAAAATGATATTGCCAGATGGAAGAAAATAATAAGGTAGGCCTAAACTGTAATAAGATATACCTTAAAGACTGCTTGTGTTTAATCCTGAATCCAATTGCCCCTCTTGTACTGCGATAAAACAATAGGCAAGCCATGAACCTTATGGAGGAGTGCATGTTTCATTTAGATGAAACTAGAGAAAAGGATAATTTTGCTTCTCTTAATCCACATCTTTTGTAGCAAAAAAACTAGAGAAAAGGATAATTTTGCTTCTCTTATGTTCATGCTTTAGGGCTGGTGGGATGCAAATATATTGGTTAAAATATAGTGAGTGTGTGGGGGGGGCGTAGTGGATGATGTCATCATTGTAAACTAAATTCAGCATAGCCAAACCTTGTATAAAATAGGTTGAATTTGTACCTTAGAAACCATGTCAGATTTTCAACATTATATACACTTTCAGAAAAAAACAATAGGCTGGGCAGCACCTCAGCCCGGGATCGAACCCCATCCAGGGTTTTAACTACACCCAGCCCTGATTAGCTTTAATATGTCACTGACTACTACCAATATGCTATTGTGAGAATTATTATTGAGAGATCTCTTAATAACAAAATATATTCCGTGTTAATATCGAAGTCATTCTAAGGGGTAGGTTTGACAAAGCAAATGAGTGAGTGAGTCTTTGACATGAAGACAGTGGTTAGATTCTGCCATTGGGACTGCTCTGATGTTTCCATTCTCTCCTGGTTATGACCATAGAGCCTTGTCCCAGTCTCTAGACCTGCCTGTCTGTGTGGTGGAGGACCACCTGACCTCTGAAGCTGTCAATGAGATGGTAAGTTGACCTTGTCATTTCATATTACAACATTAATCCAATAAAATGTTATAGTGATGCTATCATTGGCAATGTTGACGTACCACAACCATCTCTGTTGTGTTGCAGTTGTTTAATTTGCCCAACGTTGCCAATGCTCCTCCACTCTTTAACAGTTAATAATTATTTCAGTATGATATTTGTTGTATATTAAGTTTGATTATTTGCAATATAATTACATTTCTACCAGGAGCAGAGCAATTCTACCAGGAGCAGAGCAACCTCAGTGATGGAAACCACAGAAGAGGGGAAGCTCAACAATGTAGAACATCTGACACTTATGGACTTCCTTCAAAACCTAACTGAGAAGTATGTTCTGTTTTCTTTGGTACTATCACACCTTCAAGGAAATAGGATCAAATTAGAAACTGATCAATCGGAAAAAAATAGTTCATTGCTAGAAAAGTTGTCACATTGCAATTTTGCCAAAACAACTGACACAAAGCAAGTATAACTTCACGATCAGGCAAATAATTAAATAAAAACAATTCTGCCACGCATCCTGATATGACAACATTTATAACAATATTGTTTTCAGGCAATGGAGGGGGATTCATGAGGGCATGTTTGACCCGGTAAGATCATGTTACTGAAAATGTAAATAGATTACCATGAAAAAAAAACAGGTAAATATCAAGTACTTCATTTCTAAGAATGCTCCACAATCAGTCAGTCGGACTTCGGATGACTTTGAAGGTAATGAGAAATGTATCTCTGCCTAATGTTTAACCTTGTTCATAAGCTTTTGGAAGACACACTATGCAACATTTTAAAACACTTATTCTGTTTTTGGAATACAGCTGACAAAACAACAGCTTTCCGGCTTGTGTCTGAGGATTGTCCAGTTTTTATCAGACAAGCTGATGCAGATCATCATCCCAGGTCTTTACGAACTACTGGGCATCCAAGATGCTGCCTCCTCTCCATTGTCACAGAGATCTCTCACAGCGTCACTCACCAGTCTGTTAGACGATAAGGTTAACACCAAGTCCCGCGTGAGATTTACTGAGGCTGGTGTACCTAAGAGGCCAGGCAGTCAAAAGTCTTACAATAGCTTTCGCATGCCGACTCCCTACCCTTCCTCCAACTGTGTGGAGCAGGAAGAGGAAGAAGAGCAGGAATCACAACAACTTAAGTTCAAGGAGATTTACCTGACTAAGGGCAGTGGAAGCTACCTGCCCAATGGGGCCATGAGGTAAGTCCCATGATGGTAGTGACTGTCCATTACTGTTTATGACTTATCAACCATCATTTACTTTCTCATATAAAATATTTATTTGATGACTTTATTATTTCATTCCAAGTCATCAACTCATCTCTATAGAGCTGCTGCTTATCCTGTCTGACAAAATCACTATTTTAGTAGTTCTTCTAAGTAAATAAGACGTACTTTTATGACCGCTGAACACCAACTGTCAATCACTTAGATCATGTATTTCCAGGTAGAGAATCCTCGCAACGCAACTGCTTTTTATCTCTCTCATGCATTCTCTCGTCTCTCCGTCTCAGTCAATGAGGTTTCCGTATCTGCTCCACACAGAGTGGACAAGCAAGTGGGCGTGCAATGGATTATGGGAATTAATTGCCATATTTTCTGTGCCAAACTATGTCGAATATTGACCTGTTGGAAACTACAACTACCTACTACATTGCATAGTTCGTGCTTGATCTGATTTATCTCTACAGAAACTGAGCATCGAGCTCACAGAAGAAGAAAAAAAATAACTATATGGAATTCAAATAATTGAGCCGACGTCGGTTAATTAGTTGTTTAAAAAACCAAAAATAACAAAAATGTTGGTTAAATGCTCAGCTCTAGATTCTAATGACATCATCAGTGTGCATCATGTGATTTTAACCAATTATGAGTAGGCATTGCCTACTAATTGGTTGATGATGTCATAGAAAACACTTATCTTCTCTTTCTTTTTTACTACAAAACATAGAAATGCCCGTTTTTCACATATGCCGATGTTGGGGTGGTGCTGGAGATGATGAATATGAAGTTGAAACATTTAGAAATTTCCCTTTAACATTTCTTCAAACTGCCTTGTATTTATGATTGTCCTTGAAGTTATTAGAAGTTACAGTATTTGAAGTTTATAGCAATTTGGATTTTTGTAGAGGATAGATATTGCCAGGATAGATGGATATCTACAGGCCAGTTTTAATACAAATGACTTATACAAAATACATTTTATTGGGCTTTAGAAATTAAGCAGTTAGGCTGACATCACACTAAGGTTTTTTTCAGAGAAACAGCAGCGTTTTCCTCATTGTTTTCAATGGTGCAGATGTATTTGACACACTGAATGTGCATCACAGCCTTACATATTATTTGTTTGACTTTGATGATTTCTGTTGTTTTTTTTTTTTTCCCCAAGGACTCTAACCTCTCTGTCTGATGTGCAGAAGAAAACAACCGACTCTGAGACGCTACAAGTCCTCTTAGGTGTCTCAGAGG
>NC_068442.1:48601780-48618130 GCF_023373465.1 Oncorhynchus keta
ATGGTAAATGCACATTGAAACATATTGCAAAATGCGCGCGCACTTGCAATATGATTCTATAGTGAAAAAACATCACCTAATGGACATGATGAAATCAACACAACGAGTGATGGAAATGTACAACTATCACTGCTCGGCCATCCTGTGTCCATCAGACCAGTCAATTTTGCATTTTTGAGCATGTCAAATTTCATATGGTAAATGCACATTGAAACATATTGCAAATGCGGCGCACTTGCAATATGATTCTATAGTGTAAAAACATCACCTAATGGACATGATGAAATCAACACAACGAGTGATGGAAATGTACAACTATCACTGCTCGGCCATCCTGTGTTCCATCAGCACCAGTCAATTTCAGAATGACTGTTAGATGCATTTCAACCATATTCATATGTGTAAATGCACCAGTTGCAACATATTGCAAATGCGCGCGCACTTGCAATATGATTCTATAGTGTAAAAACATCACCTAATGGACATGATGAAATCAACACAACGAGTGATGGAAATGTACAAACTATCACTGCTCGCCATCCTGGGTGCCCATCAGACCAGCCTAATTGTACCTTTGAGCATTTCCAATTTATATAATGCATTAAACATATTGCAACAAGGCGCACTTGCAATATGATTCAGTAAAAAACATCACCTAATGGACATGATGAAATCAACACAACTATGATGGAAATGTACAACTATCACTGCTCGGCCATCCTGTGTTCCCATAGCGGCATTAATATCAGAATGACCGGTAAATGCATTCACAACCATATTTTCATTTTGGGTTACCAGGTGCCTATTTTCAATCACCAGTTGCACAACATGCGTATCCATCAGAATATTTTAAACAGTCCATAAAGACCTCAGGACCACCCCTATAGATAGAGGGCCGTAGTAGGTACTCCCATAGCGGGCATGGATAATAGGAGTCCCGGTAAATGCATTTACAACCATATTTTAATTTTTGGGTTACCAGTTGCACAACAATGCACGGCATTTGCAATATGATTCTATAGTGAAAAACATCACCTAATGGACATGATGAAATCAACACAACAAGATGGAAATGTACAACTATCACTGCTCGGCCATCCTGTGTTCATCAGACCAGTCAATTTCACATTCCCTGCAGGATTTTATAGCATGACCCCGTGATGGTACCTGCCCATTGAACCATATTGCAAATGCACAGTGACTTTGCAAAAGTGAGAAACATAAACAAATGGACATGATGAAATCAACACAACAGGTGATGGAAATGTACAACTATCACTGCTCAGCCATCCTGTGTTCATCAGACCAGTCAATTTTGCATTTTTGAGCATGTCAAATTTCATATGGTAAATGCACATTGAAACATATTGCAAATGCGCGTGCACTTGCAATATGATTCTATAGTGAAAAACATCACCTAATGGACATGATGAAATCAACACAACGAGTGATGGAAATGTACAACTATCACTGCTCGGCCATCCTGTGTCCATCAGACCAGAATAATTTTGCATTTTTTGAGCATTTCAAATTTCATATGGTAAATGCACATTGAAACATATTGCAAATGCGCGCGCACTTGCAATATGATTCTATAGTGTAAAACATCACCTAATGGACATGATGAAATCAACACAACGAGTGATGGAAATGTACAATCCATCACCGTTCGGCCATCCTGTGTTCCCCACAGCGGGCATTAATATCAGAATGACCGGTAAATGCATTCCCAACCATATTTTCATTTTTGGGTTAACAGGTGCCTATTTTCAATCACCAGTTGCACAACATGCATTATCCATCAGAATATTTTAAACAGTCCATAAAGCACTCGGACTGCCCCCATAGATAGAGGGCCGTGAGAGGGTACTCCCATAGCGGGCATGGATAATAGGAGTCCCGGTAAATGCATTTACAACCATATTTTAATTTTGGGTTACCAGTTGCACAACAATGCACGTGCATTTGCAATATGATTCTATATGAAAAAACATCACCTAATGGACATGATGAAATCAACACAACAAGTGATGGAAATGTACAACTATCACTGCTCGGCCATCCTGTGTTCATCAGACCAGTCAATTTCACATTCCTGCAGGATTTTTATAGCATGACAAATTCGTGATGGTACCTGCCCATTGAACCATATTGCAAATGCACAGTGACTTTGCAAAAGTGAGAAAACATAAACAAATGGACATGATGAAATCAACACAACAGGTGAGAAATGTACAACTATCACTGCTCAGCCATCCTGTGTTCATCAGACCAGTCAATTTTGCATTTTTGAGCATGTCAAATTTCATATGGTAAATGCACATTGAAACATATTGCAAATGCGCGTGCACTTGCAATATGATTCTATAGTGAAAAACATCACCTAATGGACATGATGAAATCAACACAACAGTGATGAAATGTACAACTATCACTGCTCGGCCATCCTGTGTCCATCAGACCAGTCAATTTTGCATTTTTGAGCATGTCAAATTTCATATGGTAAATGCATTGAAACATATTGCAAATGCGCGCGCACTTGCAATATGATTCTATAGTGTAAAAACATCACCTAATGGAGATGAAATGTGATGGAAATGTACAACTATCACTGCTTTCGGCCATCCTGTGTTCATCAGACCAGTCAATTTTGCATTTTTGAGCAAGGTCAAATTTCATATGGTAAATGCACATTGAAACATATTGCAAATGCACGTGCACTTGCAATATGATTATATAGTGAAAAACATCACAAAATGGACATGATGAAGTCAACACAGCAGTGATGGAAAGGAACAACTATCACTGCCCGGCCATCCCGAGTTCATCAGGCCAGTCAATTTTGCATTTCTGCAGGATTTTTGAGCATGTCAAATTTCTTACGTCATTTGGCCCACAAAAAAATCCTTATGCACAATTAAAAAAATATATAAAAAATATGATAATAAAATTGGACAAAAGTATATTCATACAGTTCTTACACATGTGTAATTGACAAAAAAATTGAAAGAATTTCAAAAAACGGTCCAGAAAGCACTTTTTTAAGGGTGTGTGAAGTTTTTACAAAATTTTGACATTTTTGACTTTTGACTTTTGACTTCCCTATGAAATCATATTGGAATTGGACAAAACATATTCCTTATGCGCATGTAAAAAAAAAAAAAAATTATGATAATAAAATTGGACAAAAGTATATTCATACAGTTCTTACACATGTGTAATTGACAAAAAATCGAAAGAATTTCGAAAAACGGTCCAGAAAGCACTTTTTATGGGTGTGTGAAGTTTTTACAAAATTTTGACATTTTGACTTTTGACTTTGACTTCCTATGAAATCATATTGGAATTGGACAAAACATATTCCTTATGCGCATATAAAATTTAAAAAAAAATTATGATAATAAAATTGGACAAAAGTATATTCATACAGTTCTTACACATGTGTAATTGACAAAAAAATCGAAAGAATTTCGAAAAACGGTCCAGAAAGCACTTTTTTATGGGTGTGTGAAGTTTTTTACAAAATTTTGACATTTTTGACTTTTGACTTTTGACTTCCTATGAAATCATATTGGAATTGGACAAAACATATTCCTTATGCGCATATAAAAAATTTTAAAAAAATTATGATAATAAAATTGGACAAAAGTATATTCATACAGTTCTTACACATGTGTAATTGACAAAAAAATCGAAAGAATTTCGAAAAACGGTCAGAAAGCACTTTTTTAAGGGGTGATAAGTTTTTGAAAAAAGTTCATTTTTCAAAATTTTACTTTTGGACATTAATTTGGGTTACATATCCAATATGAAAAACCCCGGTGGAGCGCATTTGCCCCCTGTTGAATTTTTAAAGTGTTACAACTGGCAATTACCATATGGCATTTGCAATACACTTTGGATGAATCAACGCCGAATTGGGTGGTATTGGCCAATGTGTATATGGTTTGTCCGATGCCAATGACATGCCATTCATTTTTGTCCAATACAGGGGTATTCCCTTACTGGGCTCAGGGCTGTCCCAAGATGCCTGACCCTAACTGGGCTCAGGGGCTGTCCCAAGATGTCTGACCCTAACTGGGTTCAGGGGCTGTCCCAAGATGTCTGACCCTAACTGGGTTCAGGGGCTGTCCCAAGATGTCTGACCCTAACTGGGTTCAGGGGCTGTCCCAAGATGTCTGACCCTAACTGGGTTCAGGGGCTGTCCCAAGATGTCTGACCCTAACTGGGTTCAGGGGCTGTCCCAAGATGTCTGACCCTAACTGGGTTCAGGGGCTGTCCCAGGATGTCTGACCCTAACTGGGCTCAGGGGCTGTCCCAGGATGTCTGACCCTAACTGGGCTCAGGGGCTGTCCCAGGATGTCTGACCCTAACTGGGCTCAGGGGCTGTCCCAAGATGCCTGACCCTAACTGGGCTCAGGGGCTGTCCCAAGATGCCTGACCCTAACTGGGCTCAGGGGCTGTCCCAGATGTCTGACCCTAACTGGGCTCAGGGGCTGTCCCAGGATGTCTGACTAATCCGGGCTCAGGGGCTGTCCCAAGATGCCTGACCCTAACTGGGCTCAGGGGCTGTCCCAGGATGTCTGACCCTAACTGGGCTCAGGGGCTGTCCCAGGATGTCTGACCCTAACTGGGCTCAGGGGCTGTCCCAAGATGCCTGACCTAACTGGGCTCAGGGGCTGTCCCAGGATGACCCTAACTGGGCTCAGGGGCTGTCCCAAGATGCCTGACCCTAACTGGGCTCAGGGGCTGTCCCAGGATGTCTGACCCTAACTGGGCTCAGGGGCTGTCCCAGGATGTCTGACCCTAACTGGGCTCAGGGGCTGTCCCAGGATGTCTGACCCTAACTGGGTTCAGGGGCTGTCCCAAGATGCCTGACCCTAACTGGGCTCAGGGGCGGTCCCAAGATGTCTGACCCTAACTGGGCTCAGGGGCTGTCCCAGGATGTCCCTGACCCTAACTGGGCTCAGGGGGCTGTCCCAAGATGCCTGACCCTAACTGGGCTCAGGGGGCGGTCCCAAGATGCCTGACCCTAACTGGGCTCAGGGGCTGTCCCAGGATGTCTGACCTAACTGGGCTCAGGGGCTGTCCCAGGATGTCTGACCCTAACTGGGCTCAGGGCTGTCCCAAGATGTCTGACCCTAACTGGGCTCAGGGCTGTCCCAGGATGTCTGACCCTAACTGGGCTCAGGGGCTGTCCCAGGATGTCTGACCCCTAACTGGGCTCAGGGCTGTCCCAAGATGCCTGACCCTAACTGGGCTCAGGGGCTGTCCCAGGATGTCTGACCCTAACTGGGCTCAGGGGCTGTCCCAGGATGTCTGACCCTAACTGGGCTCAGGGGCTGTCCCAGGATGTCTGACCCTAACTGGGCTCAGGGCTGTCCCAAGATGTCTGACCCTAACTGGGCTCAGGGCTGTCCCAAGATGTCTGACCCTAACTGGGCTCAGGGGCTGTCCCAAGATGTCTGACCCTAACTGGGTTCAGGGGCTGTCCCAAGATGTCTGACCCTAACTGGGTTCAGGGCTGTCCCAAGATGTCTGACCCTAACTGGGTTCAGGGGCTGTCCCAAGATGTCTGACCCTAACTGGGCTCAGGGGCTGTCCCAAGATGTCTGACCCTAACTGGGCTCAGGGGCTGTCCCAAGATGTCTGACCCTAACTGGGTTCAGGGGCTGTCCCAAGATGTCTGACCCTAACTGGGTTCAGGGGCTGTCCCAAGATGTCTGACCCTAACTGGGTTCAGGGGCTGTCCCAAGATGTCTGACCCTAACTGGGTTCAGGGGCTGTCCCAAGATGTCTGACCCTAACTGGGTTCAGGGGCTGTCCCAAGATGCCTGACCCTAACTGGGCTCAGGGGCTGTCCCAAGATGCCTGACCCTAACTGGGCTCAGGGGCTGTCCCAAGATGTCTGACCTAACTGGGTTCAGGGGCTGTCCCAAGATGTCTGACCCTAACTGGGTTCGGGGGGTCCCAAGATGTCTGACCCTAACTGGGTTCAGGGGCTGTCCCAAGATGTCTGACCCTAACTGGGTTCAGGGGCTGTCCCAAGATGTCTGACCCTAACTGGGTTCAGGGGGCTGTCCCAAGATGTCTGACCCTAACTGGGTTCAGGGGCTGTCCCAGGATCTCTGACCCTAACTGGGCTCAGGGCTGTCCCAGGATGTCTGACCTAACTGGGCTCAGGGGCTGTCCCAGGATGTCTGACCCTAACTGGGCTCAGGGGCTGTCCCAAGATGCCTGACCCTAACTGGCCCAGGGGCTGTCCCAAGATGCCTGACCCTAACTGGGCTCAGGGCATGTCCCAGGATGTCTGACCTAACTGGGCTCAGGGGCTGTCCCAGGATGTCTGACCCTAACTGGGCTCAGGGGCTGTCCCAAGATGCCTGACCCTAACTGGGCTCAGGGGCTGTCCCAGGATGTCTGACCCTAACTGGGCTCAGGGGCTGTCCCAGGATGTCTGACCCTAACTGGGCTCAGGGGCTGTCCCAGGATGTCTGACCCTAACTGGGTTCAGGGGCTGTCCCAAGATGCCTGACCCTAACTGGGCTCAGGGGCGGTCCCAAGATGTCTGACCCTAACTGGGCTCAGGGGCTGTCCCAGGATGTCTGACCCTAACTGGGCTCAGGGGCTGTCCCAAGATGCCTGACCCTAACTGGGCTCAGGGGCGGTCCCAAGATGCCTGACCCTAACTGGGCTCAGGGGCTGTCCCAGGATGTCTGACCTAACTGGGCTCAGGGGGCTGTCCCAGGATGTCTGACCCTAACTGGGCTCGGGGGGCTGTCCCAAGATGCCTGACCCTAACTGGGCTCAGGGGCTGTCCCAGGATGTCTGACCCTAACTGGGCTCAGGGGCTGTCCCAGGATGTCTGACCCTAACTGGGCTCAGGGGCGGTCCCAGGATGCCTGACCCTAACTGGGCTCAGGGGCTGTCCCAGGATGTCTGACCCTAACTGGGCTCAGGGGCTGTCCCAGGATGTCTGACCCTAACTGGGCTCAGGGGCTGTCCCAGGATGTCTGACCCTAACTGGGCTCAGGGGCGGTCCCAGGATGTCTGACCCTAACTGGGCTCAGGGGCTGTCCCAGGATGTCTGACCCTAACTGGGCTCAGGGGCTGTCCCAGGATGTCTGACCCTAACTGGGCTCAGGGGCTGTCCCAGGATGTCTGACCCTAACTGGGCTCAGGGGCGGTCCTCTGATTTAGAGGGGGAGGCAGGGAGAGGGGGATGGGGCTTGCTATACCCAAAGAGGGCAACATCATGACACTGGCCATCCAGAATCAGGGCAGTTTCTTGTCATTGTTGCTAGCTATCTGGCCATCCGCAATCATGGCAGCTTCTTGTCATTGTTGCTAGCTGTCTGGCCATCCAGAACCATAACAACACACACAGACTTCTGCCCCATTGAAGCTTGTGTATCGTTTTAGTGACGTTGTCAGCTAACCCATCCATAGAAGCTTTCATTGATTTCAAAGGAAATTATTATTATTATATTATTCCCTCAACAGGTGATGTCTGACAGCAACGCTGGATGCCATGACGACGAGATAGTGACTTTTTTTTTGGTGTCACATTATCCCTGGAGAGAGAAATATCCTTCTAGCGCAGTGGTCACCAACCTTTTTCTGAGTCAAGATCACTTTCTGAGTCAAAATGCAGGTCGAGATCTACCGCTCAGTCGTAAGCCTATTCAACATCAACCAATTATAAACAGTTTTCTAGCAATTATATTTGTGCAGGAGGATATAGGCCCAATACATTATCCCCCCTCTCTCCCTCCCTCAGCTGAGAAAAGTGGACACCGTCTTCCAGCTGATGGCGAAACTTAAATTGCATTGAATTATTTCTGCCTCATGCACCAATTCATGTTGTTATGCCTGACCAGAGAAAGTGAAATATTCCTCGATATTCAAATAAGACATAAGCCGCAAAAAAATAATAACTGATAGAGGAAAATATGGTTGGAATGACTAATTATGTATACATTCCAATCAGAAACTGACTAGTCCAAATGCTATAATGTACTGTACATGTGAGTTTTCTCTCTTGCTCCCTTTCCCAATTGTATATAATGTAGTCAGGAGTTAGTAACAATGAAGGGTCTGTTCCTTAGTTCATTCAGTTGTACAAATCTCCAGGTGGTGGGAACGGGCCATCTCCAGGTGGTGGGAACGGGCCATCTCCAGATGGTCGGGAATGTTGATTTATGCTGACTGGCCTTGACTTCGTGCTGATAACGCGAAGGCTCAAGAGCTAGAGGGGCCCTCTGTTTGTGAAATGGAACGTTTGGAAAACGCTGACGTCATTTTCAGTTTATAACCTGTGGAAATGTGTGTAAGCATTCAGTACTCTTCAAGAATAAATGCTGAACTTGTTTTTAAGACTGGTCTCTTGCTAATTCATGCAAATGATAAACTTACAACTTATCATGAATTAGAAATGAGTGCGAATTGAATTGGTTTTGGCAATAAAACATAAAGGAATTTAGAATTCCTCTATCAATAACACAAGCTTATGAAAACACTTTGCTATACTCATTCATTACAGCTGCAGTGCTGGTTGTAGAGTGAGTGGAAGTAGGGAGAAAGTACAAAGTGTTGACGTTGCTGAATAACAACTTAAACATGAACTTACTCATAAAAACAGCAGCTCTTTGTTGTACTATGAGACTCTCTCTAGTCATGGTTTCTAAGTTTTTAAATCTCACAGTATCAACTTTGCTGTGTGTTCGAGGCTTCTTTTTTGATAGTCTACGGCGTGAGGAAACTGTACAGATCCAGTGATCTGAGCTATCTGATTGGCCAGCGGTAGGCCTATAGGTGAACTTGATTTTCTCTCTGGGCCTGCCGGGTAGGCTTTGTTCTACCTTAAGATACCCGAAATGGTTAAAAATGGGAACACTTTGTCTTCCCAGAGCTAGGGCTGCTGAATCAAGTGCACCTACCGCCAACAGCACAAAACTAAAAAGAAAATAAAATAGGAACCCAAGGGTTTAGTGGGTTTTTTTTTTTGCACAAATGTTTGGTGATCGACTAGGAATGGCTTGCAGGTCGTGATTGATTGGTGACCACTGCTCTCTGTAACATACCTTTTGACTATGATAGTATCCCAGCTGAGGAATATTTTATTACATTGACAGGTAATCGCTTTGATTGCATGTTGTACGTTAACCAGAAAAGGGTGAGTAAGTGCTTTTCACAAACAACAAATACATTATATTGTCTGACTCAAAACATGTTACCCTCATTGACTGCCCTAACCCTGTAAGGGCTTCCTGGGAAGGAGAGGCGGACCAAAACACAGCGTGGTTGAAGTTCATGAGTCTTTAATAAGAGACACTTAACATGAACAAACGTGGCAAAACCAAAACAGCCCTATCTTGTGCCACAAAGACAGGAAACAACCACCCACAAAACCCAACACAAAACAGGCTACCTAAATATGGTTCCCAATCAGAGACAATGCCTAACACCTGCCTCTGATTGAGAACCATATCAGGCCGAACATAGAAATAGACAAACTAGACACACAACATAGAGTGCCCACCCAGCTCACGTCCTGACCAATACTTAAAACAAGGAAAACACAAAAGAACTATGGTCAGAACGTGACAAAACCTCAAAGCAATGCATTAATATTGTACCACGCACACATCTTACAGAGACAAGCTTTCCTTTTCAGCCAGCAGACCATGCTAATTTTAGAAAACTTTTCCAGCCTCATCTTCAGCTCAGTTTACTTGAAAACAAATTACCTGTACATCATGAAAGGAAATTTATGAACAAATTACTGCCTCCCTATATGCCCATCTCACTGTCATTTACATAAACAACTAAAAGGTTTCATGTCCGTGACAAAGAAATGAAAACCTCTTTTTTGGTCACAAAATAATATGCAATTATGAGAATCCAATTTTTTTTTCACAAGCTGATGTGCATAAGGCCCGTGAAAGTAAACTTTTCAGGAAATGAGGTAGGTTAGAAATCAAAGAACAATAACCAACAATTTCAGGAAGAACTCTGCTTCAAAACTGCTAAGCAGATGTATTAACTTCAGTGATACTGGAGTGCCAAAACCAACATATTAGTTCCCTTATCTGTTCACTCTCCCACTCAGAGGCACTTTGTGTCTGCCTCCTTTGTGCTCCTCTCTGCAATAGAGTCATTAGCGTTCATATTATATGGGCCTCCTTTGTGCTCCTCTCTGCAATAGAGTCATTAGCGTTCATATTATATGGGCCTCCTTTGTGCTCCTCTCTGCAATAGAGTCATTAGCGTTCATATTATATGGGCCTCCTTTGTGCTCCTCTCCGCAATAGAGTCATTAGCGTTCATATTATATGGGCCTCCTTTGTGCTCCTCTCCGCAATAGAGTCATTAGCGTTCATATTATATGGGCCTCCTTTGTGCTCCTCTCCGCAATAGAGTCATTAGCGTTCATATTATATGGGCCTCCTTTTGTGCTCCTCTCCGCAATAGAGTCATTAGCGTTCATATTATATGGGCCTCCTTTGTGCTCCTCTCCGCAATAGAGTCATTAGCGTTCATATTATATGGGCCTCCTTTGTGCTCCTCTCCGCAATAGAGTCATTAGCGTTCATATTATATGGGCCTCCTTTGTGCTCCTCTCCGCAATAGAGTCATTAGCGTTCATATTATATGGGCCTCCTTTGTGCTCCTCTCCGCAATAGAGTCATTAGCGTTCATATTATATGGGCCTCCTTTGTGCTCCTCTCCGCAATAGAGTCATTAGCGTTCATATTATATGGGCCTCCTTTGTGCTCCTCTCCGCAATAGAGTCATTAGCGTTCATATTATATGGGCTATTATATTATATTATATTATATTATATTATTATATATTATATTATACTCCTTTGGAGTTATAATATAGTTGACATATAATTGATAGTCTGATGAAAGGAGGCCAGTCAAATTAAACCCCAAGGATCACCTCGAATTGACAGACCCCAAGCTTTATCCCTCAATGATAAATAGTATGTCCCCTTTCACAGCAGATAAGCTCAGCTCGCAAGGGACATTGGACATTTCAGACTTGAAGTGCATCCAAAGGCAATTGTGAAACATGCATTCTGTATTCATAAAGGGTATCAGAGTAGCAGTGCTGATCTAGGATCAGGTTCTCCCTGTCTATTCATTACAATCAAAAAAGCAAAACTAATCCTAGATTATAGCACTCTTACTCTGAGATACTTTGTGAGTACAGGCCCTGTAGTACAGAAAACCATAAAAACACTGGTCTTGTCCATTCATTCAATGTGTCAAACTCATTCCACGGAGGGCCAAGTGTCGGTGGGTTTTCGCTCCTCTCTTGTATATGATTGATGAATTAAGGTCATTAATTCGTTTAAAAAAATAATCACCCCTCACCTGGTTGTCTGGGTCTTAATTGAAAGGAAAAACTAAAAACATTCCTGCAATAAAGTATTTTGACAAATCAGATCTTTTCACATCAGCTCTTTTTCAGATAGGTCAAAATACCAATTAGTGAAATAAAGATCGGAATTGGGCTGCCTTTGTAAACGCAGCCGAAGAGCGTTGGAGTTTGGAAAAGCATTAGTACTTGAAATTAACATTCTGTCATTGATCACATGAAAATATATATTATTACTTTTACTCGGTTCAGGAGGAAATGTTTCCTGTAGGCTGGATGGGCTCATGAAGACATGTTCTGATTTCACTATAGCTTTCACATGTTGAACGAACTGCTGCTGTTTTCTTAGCCAGAACTCCACTGTAAAAGACTCCGCCTCAAAGGACTTTCCCAGTGAAATACAAAATTTAAATTGTTTTTCTTGTTTAACAAGTCATGATTCTGGTATCATAATCAGAAGGCTGATGTACATTGCGTAACAATAAGGATGTACATATCACACAACATCTGTGATTAACCCATTCATCATATCTATGAACCAAAGGATCATAAATGTTATGCATCATGTCATTAATTCATTAGTTATGACCATAGGTCTTCAGCTAACGGTATGTGCCAAAAACCTTTGAATGTATTGTAATGTGAATAAATCTACATCAAATAATAAACACTGAGGTACTGTAGAATATCAGAGAGTTCCATTTCAACATTTAATGTTTTGTATGGTAGAACATTCAGCACCAATGCATTGTGGGAAAGGTTAAACGCTTCATGGGTATTTTTCAAACAGGGCCACGTTTGAATGTTGTCAAGTGTTTTAGATAGAAATGTCATGAATAGAGCTGACGTGATTCCTTTCTTCACATGTTCTACATTGCATATTTCTATCTGAACTTTCCCCCAAAAAATGGTGTCCTGCTGAACGTGCCCCAGGTTGTGTTCTGTTGCGTACTCTTCACCCAGACATTTGGACCTGTTCACCCCTCATGCGTTTATAAGCATCAGCAAAATAATGACTAGAGGGAATTTGCTCCATTTCCTCACACCAGTTCATTGTTTTTGAAGCCATGAGAGAAAGTTTATAAAATAGAATAACTTCACTACTTTGGCTGAGGTCGTCTGAGTCAACAACAACTATAAACATGTCACGCCCTGGTCGAAGTATTTTGTGTTTTTCTTTATGTATTTGGTCAGGCCAGGGTGTGACATGGGTTTTTGTATGTGGTGTGTAGCTTAGTGGGATTGTAGCTTAGTGGGGTGTTTTAGGAGAGTCTATGGCTGTCTGAAGTGGTTCTCAATCAGAGGCAGGTGTTTATCGTTGTCTCTGATTGGGAGCCACAATATACGCGCTGCAGTTTGGTCCGACTCTCCTTCACCATTAGAAAACCGTGACAAAACATATGTTAATTTAGTGCCACTGCTGAGTCAAATGCACTCTACTCAAATATAATGTCCAAATTCACCTCTTTCTATTCCAAGTCATCTGTTAAATGAATTATAATATTTAACTGGTATGCATTATACATTTTCATGTTTCTATATTGAGTAAATGGAACAAGGGGAGCATCTACAAATACCTAGGTGTCTGGCTAGACTGTAAACTCTCCTTCCAGACTCATATCAAACATCTCCAATCCAAAAACAAATCTATAATCGGCTTTCTATTCCTCAACAAAGCCTCCTTCACTCACTCACGCCGCCGAACTTACCCTAGTAAAACAGACTATCCTACCGATCCTCGACTTCGGCGATGTCATCTACAAAAATGGCTTCCAATACTCTACTCAGCAAATTGGATGTAGTCTATCACAGTGCCATCCGTTTTGTTACCAAAGTGCCTTATACTACCCACCACTGCGACCTGTATGCTCTAGTCGGCTGGCCCTCGCTACATATTCGTCGTCACTGGCTCCAGGTCATCTATAAGTCTATGCTAGGTAAAGCTCCACCTTATCTCAGCTCACTGGTCACGATAACAACACCCACCCGTAGCACGCGCTCCAGCAGGTATATCTCACTGGTCATCCCCAAAGCCAACACCTTCTTTGGCCGCCTTTCCTTCCAGTTCTCTGATGCCAGTGACTGGAACGAATTGCAAAACTTGCTGAAGCTGGAGACTTACATTTCCCTCACTAACTTTAAACATCAGCTATCTGAGCAGCTAACCGATCGCTGCAGCTGTACATAGTCCATCTGTAAATAGCCCACCCAATCTACCAACCTCATCCCCATATTGTTTTTATTTACTTTTCTGGTCTTTTGCATACCAGTATTTCTACTTGCACATCATCATCTGTTCATCCATCACTCCAGTGTTAATCTGCTAAATTGTAATTACTTTGCTACTACGGCCTATTTATTACCGCCTCATGCCATTTGCACACACCGTATATAGACATTATTTATTTATTTTTTCTATTGTATTATTGACTGTACGCTTGTTGATTCCATGTGTAACTCTGTGTTGTTGTTTGTGTCACACTGCTTTGCTTTATCTTGGCCAGGTCGCAGTTGTGAATGAGAACTTGTTCTCAACTAGTTTACCTGGTTAAAAAAAGGTGAAATAATTTTTTTTTTAAACATTTCAACTGTAACATACAGTGCCTTGCGAAAGTATTCGGCCCCCTTGAACTTTGCGACTTTTGCCACATTTCAGGCTTCAAACATAAAGATATAAAACTGTATTTTTTATGTGAAGAATCAACAACAAGTGGGACACAATCATGAAGTGGAACGACATTTATTGGATATTTCAAACTTTTTTAACAAATCAAAAACTGAAAAATTGGGCGTGCAAAATTATTCAGCCCCTTTACTTTCAGTGCAGCAAACTCTCTCCAGAAGTTCAGTGAGGATCTCTGAATGATCCAATGTTGACCTAAATGACTAATGATGATAAATACAATCCACCTGTGTGTAATCAAGTCTCCGTGTAAATGCACCTGCACTGTGATAGACTCAGAGGTCCGTTAAAAGCACAGAGAGCATCATGAAGAACAAGGAACACACCAGGCAGGTCCGAGATACTGTTGTGAAGAAGTTTAAAGCCGGATTTGGATACAAAAAGATTTCCCAAGCTTTAAACATCCCAAGGAGCACTGTGCAAGCGATAATATTGAAATGGAAGGAGTATCAGACCACTGCAAATCTACAAAGACCTGGCCGTCCCTCTAAACTTTCAGCTCATACAAGGAGAAGACTGATCAGAGATGCAGCCAAGAGGCCCATGATCACTCTGGATGAACTGCAGACATCTACAGCTGAGGTGGGAGACTCTGTCCATAGGACAACAATCAGTCGTATATTGCACAAATCTGGCCTTTATGGAAGAGTGGCAAGAAGAAAGCCATTTCTTAAAGATATCCATAAAAAGTGTCGTTTAAAGTTTGCCACAAGCCACCTGGGAGACACACCAAACATGTGGAAGAAGGTGCTCTGGTCAGATGAAACCAAAATTGAACTTTTTGGCAACAATGCAAAATGTTATGTTTTGGCGTAAAAGCAACACAGCCCATCAACCTGAACACACCATCCCCACTGTCAAACATGGTGGTGGCAGCATCATGGTTTGGGCCTGCTTTTCTTCAGCAGGGACAGGGAAGATGGTTAAAATTGATGGGAAGATGGATGGAGCCAAATACAGGACCATTCTGGAAGAAAACCTGATGGAGTCTGCAAAAGACCTGAGACTGGGACGGAGATTTGTCTTCCAACAAGACAATGATCCAAAACATAAAGCAAAATCTACAATGGAATGGTTCAAAAATAAACATATCCAGGTGTTAGAATGGCCAAGTCAAAGTCCAGACCTGAATCCAATCGAGAATCTGTGGAAAGAACTGAAAACTGCTGTTCACAAATGCTTTTTGTTTTGCAAGGAGGAATGGGAAAAATTTCAGTCTCTCGATGTGCAAAACTGATAGAGACATACCCCAAGCGACTTACAGCTGTAATCGCAGCAAAAGGTGGCGCTACAAAGTATTAACTTAAGGGGGCTGAATAATTTTGCACGCCCAATTTTTCAGTTTTTGACTTGTTAAAAAAGTTTGAAATATCCAATAAATGTCGTTCCACTTCATGATTGTGTCCCACTTGTTGTTGATTCTTCACAAAAAAATACAGTTTTATATCTTTATGTTTGAAGCCTGAAATGTGGCAAAAGGTCGCAAAGTTCAAGGGGGCCGAATACTTTCGCAAGGCACTGTACGTACAGGAAGTTGGTATCCTGCTCTGGAGTAATACTGCGTGTATCATTTCTACTTGGAAAGCGTGTATCATTTCTACTTGGAAAGCGTGTATCATTTCTACTTGGAAAGCGTGTATCATTTCTACTTGGAAAGCGTGTATCATTTCCACATTACTTAAAATCTAACTAATTCTCTCATCCCCACATTCGTATGGGTAGATGTTGATTTGGTATTGGGGTTTCGCCCCTCCTCCATAAAGTGTACATTCATACATATGTACACTGCACCTCATTTTTACATGTAAAAGCAGTAGACTAGTGTAAGGAATACAGTAGGTGGAAACACCAATCCATTGCTTATAAATAAATCCTTAAGGGGGGTTAAACGAGTGGACAGGTCAGTGTGGAGTGTGGAGGGATGGAAGAAACAGGATTGGGATCAGGTTTAGTGGGTTGACTCGTTACAATGGCACGAGCATACGTGATTCTACAAATCCGCTGATATTGGGGAAACTCACCCCAAAACAAGACCATCGACTTCGGAGTCAAATAAACAGACCGAAATTGAATCGCAAACACTCAGTCAAACATCCCCTCTGCACTGTCGAGATGTCTAATCAAAACGCAGAGCAGAATTCCCTTGTTGCTAATTAAAATGCTGCTCAAGGCAATCTCAATTTCAAACCTTTAATGTCTAGTGGAAATAATAGAACTCTTGGTAAATTCTCAGCTGCCGTCTTTTTTAGATAGAAATTGTATTCTGAATGATTAGCAGT
>NC_068442.1:48618230-48643230 GCF_023373465.1 Oncorhynchus keta
GACAGGACACAGCATTATCTCGGTTGCTTCTCTAGTCATAATGACATAGTTAACACACTAGACAGGACACAGCATCATCTCAGTTGCTTCTCTAGTCATAATGACATAGTTAACACACTAGACAGGAAACAGGATAATCTCGGTTGCTTCTCTAGTCATAATGACATAGTTAACACACTAGACAGGACACAGCATCATCTCAGTTGCTTCTCTAGTCATAATGACATAGTTAACACACTAGACAGGAAACACCATCATCTTGGTTGCTTCTCTAGTCATGACATAGTTAACACACTAGACAGGAAACAGGATAATCTCGGTTGCTTCTCTAGTCATAATGACATAGTTAACACACTAGACAGGACACAGCATTATCTCGGTTGCTTCTCTAGTCATAATGACATAGTTAACACACTAGACAGGACACAGCATTATCTCGGTTGCTTCTCTAGTCATAATGACATAGTTAACACACTAGACAGGACACAGCATTATCTCGGTTGCTTCTCTAGTCATAATGACATAGTTAACACACTAGACAGGACACAGCATCATCTCGGTTGCTTCTCTAGTCATAATGACATAGTTAACACACTAGACAGGACACAGCATTATCTCGGTTGCTTCTCTAGTCATAATGACATAGTTAACACACTAGACAGGACACAGCATTATCTCGGTTGCTTCTCTAGTCAAAATGACATAGTTAACACATTAGGACAGGACACAGCATTATCTCGGTTGCTTCTCTAGTCAAAATGACATAGTTAACACACTAGACAGGACACAGCATCATCTTGATTGCTTCTCTAGTCATAACATAGTTAATGCACTAGCCAGGACACAGCATCATCTCGTTTGCTTCTCTAGTCATAATGACATATTTAACACACTAGACAGGACACAGCACCATCTTGTTTGCTTCTCTAGTCCTAACATAGTTAACGCACTAGCCAGGACATAGCATTATCTCAGTTGCTCCTCTAGTCATAATGACATAGTTAACACACTAGACAGGACACAGCATCATCTCGGTTGCTTCTCTAGTCATAATGACATAGTTAACACACTCGACAGGAAACAGCATCATCTTGGTTGGTTCTCTAGTCATGACATAGTTAACACACTAGACAGGAAACAGCATCATCTCGGTTGCTTTTCTAGTCATAATGACATAGTTAACACACTAGACAGGAAACAGCAGTATCTCGGTTGCTTCTCTAGTCATAATGACATAGTTAAAGCACTAGACAGGACACAGCATTATCTCGGTTGCTTCTCTAGTCATAATGACATAGTTAACACACTAGACAGGACACAGCATCATCTCGGTTGCTTCTCTAGTCATAATGACATAGTTAACACACTCGACAGGAAACAGCATCATCTTGGTTGGTTCTCTAGTCATGACATAGTTAACACACTAGACAGGAAACAGCATCATCTCGGTTGCTTCTCTAGTCATAATGACATAGTTAACACACTAGACAGGACACAGCATCATCTCGGTTGCTTCTCTAGTCATAATGACATAGTTAACACACTCGACAGGAAACAGCATCATCTTGGTTGGTTCTCTAGTCATGACATACTTAACACACTAGACAGGAAACAGCATCATCTCGGTTGCTTCTCTAGTCATAATGACATAGTTAACACACTAGACAGGACACAGCATTATCTCGGTTGCTTCTCTAGTCAAAATGACATAGTTCACACATTAGGACAGGACACAGCATTATCTCGGTTGCTTCTCTAGTCATAATAACATAGTTAATGCACTAGCCAGGACACAGCGTTATCTCAGTTGCTTCTCTAGTCTTAATTACATAGTTAACACACTAGACAGGACACAGCATCATCTCGGTTGCTTCTCTAGTCATAATGACATAGTTAACAAACTAGACAGGAAACAGCAGTATCTCGGTTGCTTCTCTAGTCATAATGACATAGTTAACACACTAGACAGGACACAGCATTATCTCGGTTGCTTCTCTAGTCATAATGACATAGTTAACACACTAGACAGGACACAGCATTATCTCGGTTGCTTCTCTAGTCATAATGACATAGTTAACACACTAGACAGGACACAGCATCATCTCAGTTGCTTCTCTAGTCATAATGACATAGTTAACACACTAGACAGGAAACACCATCATCTTGGTTGCTTCTCTAGTCATGACATAGTTAACACACTAGACAGGAAACAGGATAATCTCGGTTGCTTCTCTAGTCATAATGACATAGTTAACACACTAGACAGGACACAGCATTATCTCGGTTGCTTCTCTAGTCATAATGACATAGTTAACACACTAGACAGGACACAGCATTATCTCGGTTGCTTCTCTAGTCATAATGACATAGTTAACACACTAGACAGGACACAGCATTATCTTGGTTGCTTCTCTAGTCATAATGACATAGTTAACACACTAGACAGGAAACACCATCATCTTGGTTGCTTCTCTAGTCATAATGACATAGTTAACACACTAGACAGGAAACAGGATAATCTCGGTTGCTTCTCTAGTCATAATGACATAGTTAACACACTAGACAGGACACAGCATTATCTCGGTTGCTTCTCTAGTCATAATGACATAGTTAACACACTAGACAGGACACAGCATTATCTCGGTTGCTTCTCTAGTCATAATGACATAGTTAACACACTAGACAGGACACAGCATTATCTCGGTTGCTTCTCTAGTCAAAATGACATAGTTAACACATTAGGACAGGACACAGCATTATCTCGGTTGCTTCTCTAGTCAAATTGACATAGTTGACACACTAGACAGGACACAGCATCATCTTGTTTGCTTCTCTAGTCATAACATAGTTAATGCACTAGCCAGGACACAGCATCATCTCATTTGCTTCTCTAGTCATAATGACATAGTTAACACACTAGACAGGACACAGTATCATCTCGGTTGCTTCTCTAGTCATAATGACATATTTAACACACTAGCCAGGACACAGCATCATCTTGTTTGCTTCTCTAGTCATAACATAGTTAATGCACTAGCCAGGACATAGCATTATCTCAGTTGCTCCTCTAGTCATAATGACATAGTTAACACACTAGACAGGACACAGCATCATCTCGGTTGCTTCTCTAGTCATAATGACATAGTTAACACACTCGACAGGAAACAGCATCATCTTGGTTGGTTCTCTAGTCATGACATAGTTAACACACTAGACAGGAAACAGCATCATCTCGGTTGCTTCTCTAGTCATAATGACATAGTTAACACACTAGACAGGAAACAGCAGTATCTCGGTTGCTTCTCTAGTCATAATGACATAGTTAACGCACTAGACAGGACACAGCATTATCTCGGTTGCTTCTCTAGTCATAATGACATAGTTAACACACTAGACAGGACACAGCATCATCTCGGTTGCTTCTCTAGTCATAATGACATAGTTAACACACTCGACAGGAAACAGCATCATCTTGGTTGGTTCTCTAGTCATGACATAGTTAACACACTAGACAGGAAACAGCATCATCTCGGTTGCTTCTCTAGTCATAATGACATAGTTAACACACTAGACAGGACACAGCATCATCTCGGTTGCTTCTCTAGTCATAATGACATAGTTAACACACTCGACAGGAAACAGCATCATCTTGGTTGGTTCTCTAGTCATGACATAGTTAACACACTAGACAGGAAACAGCATCATCTCGGTTGCTTCTCTAGTCATAATGACATAGTTAACACACTAGACAGGACACAGCATTATCTCGGTTGCTTCTCTAGTCAAAATGACATAGTTCACACATTAGGACAGGACACAGCATTATCTCGGTTGCTTCTCTAGTCATAATAACATAGTTAATGCACTAGCCAGGACACAGCGTTATCTCAGTTGCTTCTCTAGTCTTAATTACATAGTTAACACACTAGACAGGACACAGCATCATCTCGGTTGCTTCTCTAGTCATAATGACATAGTTAACACACTAGACAGGACACAGCATCATCTCGGTTGCTTCTCTAGTCATAATGACATAGTTAACACACTCGACAGGAAACAGCATCATCTTGGTTGCTTCTCTAGTCATGACATAGTTAACACACTAGACAGGAAACAGCATCATCTCGGTTGCTTCTCTAGTCATAATGACAAAGTTAACACACTAGACAGGACACAGCATTATCTCGGTTGCTTCTCTAGTCATAATGACAAAGTTAACACACTAGACAGGACACAGCATTATCTCGGTTGCTTCTCTAGTCATAATGACATAGTTAACACACTAGACAGGACACAGCATTATCTCGGTTGCTTCTCTAGTCATAATGACATAGTTAACACATTAGACAGGACACAGCATTATCTCGGTTGCTTCTCTAGTCAAAATGACATAGTTAACACACTAGACAGGACACAGCATTATCTCGGTTGCTTCTCTAGTCATAATGACATAGTTAACGCACTAGACAGGAAACAGCATTATCTCGGTTGCTTCTCTAGTCATAATGACATAGTTAACACACTAGACAGGACACAGCATCATCTCGGTTGCTTCTCTAGTCATAATGACATAGTTAACACACTAGACAGGACACAACATTATCTCGGTTGCTTCTCTAGTCATAATGACATAGTTAACACACTAGACAGGAAACAGCATCATCTTGGTTGCTTCTCTAGTCATGACATAGTTAACACACTAGACAGGAAACAGCATCATCTCGGTTGCTTCTCTAGTCATAATGACATAGTTAACACACTAGACAGGACACAGCATTATCTCGGTTGCTTCTCTAGTCATAATGACATAGTTAACACACTAGACAGGACACATCATTATCTCGGTTGCTTCTCTAGTCATAATGACATAGTTAACACACTAGACAGGAAACAGCATTATCTTGGTTGCTTCTCTAGTCATAATGACATAGTTAACGCACTAGACAGGACACAGCATTATCTCTGATTGCTTCTCTAGTCATAATGACATAGTTAACACACTAGACAGGAAACAGCATTATCTTGGTTGCTTCTCTAGTCATAATGACATAGTTAACGCACTAGACAGGACACAGCATTATCTCGGGTTGCTTCTCTCTTCATAATGACAAAGTTAACACACTAGACAGGACACAGCATTATCTTGGTTGCTTCTCTAGTCATAATGACATAGTTAACACACTAGACAGGACACAGTATCATCTCGGTTGCTTCTCTAGTCATAATGACATTTAACACATTAGCCAGGACACAGCACCATCTTGTTTGCTTCTCTAGTCCTAACATAGTTAACGCACTAGCCAGGACATAGCATTATCTCAGTTGCTCCTCTAGTCATAATGACATAGTTAACACACTAGACAGGACACAGCATCATCTCGGTTGCTTCTCTAGTCATAATGACATAGTTAACACACTCGACAGGAAACAGCATCATCTTGGTTGGTTCTCTAGTCATGACATAGTTAACACACTAGACAGGAAACAGCATCATCTCGGTTGCTTCTCTAGTCATAATGACATAGTTAACACACTAGACAGGAAACAGCAGTATCTCGGTTGCTTCTCTAGTCATAATGACATAGTTAACGCACTAGACAGGACACAGCATTATCTCGGTTGCTTCTCTAGTCATAATGACATAGTTAACACACTAGACAGGACACAGCATCATCTCGGTTGCTTCTCTAGTCATAATGACATAGTTAACACACTCGACAGGAAACAGCATCATCTTGGTTGGTTCTCTAGTCATGACATAGTTAACACACTAGACAGGAAACAGCATCATCTCGGTTGCTTCTCTAGTCATAATGACATAGTTAACACACTAGACAGGACACAGCATCATCTCGGTTGCTTCTCTAGTCATAATGACATAGTTAACACACTCGACAGGAAACAGCATCATCTTGGTTGGTTCTCTAGTCATGACATAGTTAACACACTAGACAGGAAACAGCATCATCTCGGTTGCTTCTCTAGTCATAATGACATAGTTAACACACTAGACAGGACACAGCATTATCTCGGTTGCTTCTCTAGTCAAAATGACATAGTTCACACATTAGGACAGGACACAGCATTATCTCGGTTGCTTCTCTAGTCATAATAACATAGTTAATGCACTAGCCAGGACACAGCGTTATCTCAGTTGCTTCTCTAGTCTTAATTACATAGTTAACACACTAGACAGGACACAGCATCATCTCGGTTGCTTCTCTAGTCATAATGACATAGTTAACACACTAGACAGGAAACAGCAGTATCTCGGTTGCTTCTCTAGTCATAATGACATAGTTAACGCACTAGACAGGACACAGCATTATCTCGGTTGCTTCTCTAGTCATAATGACATAGTTAACACACTAGACAGGACACAGCATCATCTCGGTTGCTTCTCTAGTCATAATGACATAGTTAACACACTCGACAGGAAACAGCATCATCTTGGTTGCTTCTCTAGTCATGACATAGTTAACACACTAGACAGGAAACAGCATCATCTCGGTTGCTTCTCTAGTCATAATGACAAAGTTAACACACTAGACAGGACACAGCATTATCTCGGTTGCTTCTCTAGTCATAATGACAAAGTTAACACACTAGACAGGACACAGCATTATCTCGGTTGCTTCTCTAGTCATAATGACATAGTTAACACACTAGACAGGACACAGCATTATCTCGGTTGCTTCTCTAGTCATAATGACATAGTTAACACATTAGACAGGACACAGCATTATCTCGGTTGCTTCTCTAGTCAAAATGACATAGTTAACACACTAGACAGGACACAGCATTATCTCGGTTGCTTCTCTAGTCATAATGACATAGTTAACGCACTAGACAGGAAACAGCATTATCTCGGTTGCTTCTCTAGTCATAATGACATAGTTAACACACTAGACAGGACACAGCATCATCTCGGTTGCTTCTCTAGTCATAATGACATAGTTAACACACTAGACAGGACACAGCATTATCTCGGTTGCTTCTCTAGTCATAATGACATAGTTAACACACTAGACAGGAAACAGCATCATCTTGGTTGCTTCTCTAGTCATGACATAGTTAACACACTAGACAGGAAACAGCATCATCTCGGTTGCTTCTCTAGTCATAATGACATAGTTAACACACTAGACAGGACACAGCATTATCTCGGTTGCTTCTCTAGTCATAATGACATAGTTAACACACTAGACAGGACACATCATTATCTCGGTTGCTTCTCTAGTCATAATGACATAGTTAACACACTAGACAGGAAACAGCATTATCTTGGTTGCTTCTCTAGTCATAATGACATAGTTAACGCACTAGACAGGACACAGCATTATCTCTGATTGCTTCTCTAGTCATAATGACATAGTTAACACACTAGACAGGAAACAGCATTATCTTGGTTGCTTCTCTAGTCATAATGACATAGTTAACGCACTAGACAGGACACAGCATTATCTCGGGTTGCTTCTCTCTTCATAATGACAAAGTTAACACACTAGACAGGACACAGCATTATCTCGGTTGCTTCTCTAGTCATAATGACATAGTTAACACACTAGACAGGACGCAGCATTATCTTGGTTGCTTCTCTAGTCATAATGACATAGTTAACACACTAGACAGGACACAGCATTATCTCGGTTGCTTCTCTAGTCAAAATGACATAGTTAACACATTAGGACAGGACACAGCATTATCTCGGTTGCTTCTCTAGTCAAAATGACATAGTTAACACACTAGACAGGACACAGCATTATCTCGGTTGCTTCTCTAGTCATAATGACATAGTTAACGCACTAGACAGGAAACAGCATTATCTCGGTTGCTTCTCTAGTCATAATGACATAGTTAACACACTAGACAGGACACAGCATCATCTCGGTTGCTTCTCTAGTCATAATGACATAGTTAACACACTAGACAGGACACAGCATTATCTTGGTTGCTTCTCTCGTCTAAATTACATAGTTAACACACTAGACAGGACACAGCATCATCTTGTTTGCTTCTCTAGTCATAACATAGTTAATGCACTAGCCAGGACACAGCATCATCTCGTTTGCTTCTCTAGTCATAATGACATATTTAACACACTAGCCAGGACACAGCATCATCTTGTTTGCTTCTCTAGTCATAATGACATAGTTAATGCACTAGCCAGGACACAGCATTATCTCAGTTGCTTCTCTAGTCTTAATTACATAGTTAACACACTAGACAGGAAACAGCATCATCTCGGTTGCTTCTCTAGTCATAATGACATAATTAACACACTAGACAGGACACAGCATAATCTTGTTTGCTTCTCTAGTCATAACATAGTTAATGCACTAGCCAGGACACAGCATCATCTCGTTTGCTTCTCTAGTCATAATGACATAGTTAACACACTACACAGGACACAGCATCATCTCGGTTGCTTCTCTAGTCATAATGACATAGTTAACACACTAGACAGGACACAGCATTATCTTGGTTGCTTCTCTCGTCTAAATGACATAGTTAACACACTAGACAGGACACAGCATCATCTTGTTTGCTTCTCTAGTCATAACATAGTTAATGCACTAGCCAGGACACAGCATCATCTCGTTTGCTTCTCTAGTCATAATGACATATTTAACACACTAGCCAGGACACAGCATCATCTTGTTTGCTTCTCTAGTCATAATGACATAGTTAATGCACTAGCCAGGACACAGCATTATCTCAGTTGCTTCTCTAGTCTTAATTACATAGTTAACACACTAGACAGGAAACAGCATCATCTCGGTTGCTTCTCTAGTCATAATGACATAGTTAACACACTAGACAGGACACAGCATTATCTCGGTTGCTTCTCTCGTCTAAATGACATAGTTAACACACTAGACAGGAGACAGCATCATCTTGCTTGCTTCTCTAGTCATAACATAGTTAATGCACTAGCCAGGACACAGCATCATCTCGTTTGCTTCTCTAGTCATAATGACATAGTTAACACACTAGACAGGAAACAGCATCATCTCGGTTGCTTCTCTAGTCATAATGACATAGTTAACACACTAGACAGGACACAGCATTATCTCGGTTGCTTCTCTAGTCATAATGACATAGTTAACACACTAGACAGGACACATCATTATCTCGGTTGCTTCTCTAGTCATAATGACATATTAACACACTAGACAGGAAACAGCATTATCTTGGTTGCTTCTCTAGTCATAATGACATAGTTAACGCACTAGACAGGACACAGCATTATCTCTGATTGCTTCTCTAGTCATAATGACATAGTTAACACACTAGACAGGAAACAGCATTATCTTGGTTGCTTCTCTAGTCATAATGACATAGTTAACGCACTAGACAGGACACAGCATTATCTCGGGTTGCTTCTCTCTTCATAATGACAAAGTTAACACACTAGACAGGACACAGCATTATCTCGGTTGCTTCTCTAGTCATAATGACATAGTTAACACACTAGACAGGACGCAGCATTATCTTGGTTGCTTCTCTAGTCATAATGACATAGTTAACACACTAGACAGGACACAGCATTATCTCGGTTGCTTCTCTAGTCAAAATGACATAGTTAACACATTAGGACAGGACACAGCATTATCTCGGTTGCTTCTCTAGTCAAAATGACATAGTTAACACACTAGACAGGACACAGCATTATCTCGGTTGCTTCTCTAGTCATAATGACATAGTTAACGCACTAGACAGGAAACAGCATTATCTCGGTTGCTTCTCTAGTCATAATGACATAGTTAACACACTAGACAGGACACAGCATCATCTCGGTTGCTTCTCTAGTCATAATGACATAGTTAACACACTAGACAGGACACAGCATTATCTTGATGCTTCTCTCGTCTAAATTACATAGTTAACACACTAGACAGGACACAGCATCATCTTGTTTGCTTCTCTAGTCATAACATAGTTAATGCACTAGCCAGGACACAGCATCATCTCGTTTGCTTGTCTAGTCATAATGACATATTTAACACACTAGCCAGGACACAGCATCATCTTGTTTGCTTCTCTAGTCATAATGACATAGTTAATGCACTAGCCAGGACACAGCATTATCTCAGTTGCTTCTCTAGTCTTAATTACATAGTTAACACACTAGACAGGAAACAGCATCATCTCGGTTGCTTCTCTAGTCATAATGACATAGTTAACACACTAGACAGGACACAGCATTATCTCGGTTGCTTCTCTCGTCTAAATGACATAGTTAACACACTAGACAGGACACAGCATCATCTTGTTTGCTTCTCTAGTCATAACATAGTTAATGCACTAGCCAGGACACAGCATTATCTCGGTTGCTTCTCTAGTCAAAATGACATAGTTAACACATTAGGACAGGACACAGCATTATCTCGGTTGCTTCTCTAGTCAAAATGACATAGTTAACACACTAGACAGGACACAGCATTATCTCGGTTGCTTCTCTAGTCATAATGACATAGTTAACGCACTAGACAGGAAACAGCATTATCTCGGTTGCTTCTCTAGTCATAATGACATAGTTAACACACTAGACAGGACACAGCATCATCTCGGTTGCTTCTCTAGTCATAATGACATAGTTAACACAGTAGACAGGACACAGCATTATCTTGGTTGCTTCTCTCGTCTAAATGACATAGTTAACACACTAGACAGGACACAGCATCATCTTGTTTGCTTCTCTAGTCATAACATAGTTAATGCACTAGCCAGGACACAGCATCATCTCGTTTGCTTCTCTAGTCATAATGACATATTTAACACACTAGCCAGGACACAGCATCATCTTGTTTGCTTCTCTAGTCATAATGACATAGTTAATGCACTAGCCAGGACACAGCATTATCTCAGTTGCTTCTCTAGTCTTAATTACATAGTTAACACACTAGACAGGAAACAGCATCATCTCGGTTGCTTCTCTAGTCATAATGACATAATTAACACACTAGACAGGACACAGCATCATCTTGTTTGCTTCTCTAGTCATAACATAGTTAATGCACTAGCCAGGACACAGCATCATCTCGTTTGCTTCTCTAGTCATAATGACATAGTTAACACACTAGACAGGACACAGCATCATCTCGGTTGCTTCTCTAGTCATAATGACATAGTTAACACACTAGACAGGACACAGCATTATCTTGGTTGCTTCTCTCGTCTAAATGACATAGTTAACACACTAGACAGGACACAGCATCATCTTGTTTGCTTCTCTAGTCATAACATAGTTAATGCACTAGCCAGGACACAGCATCATCTCGTTTGCTTCTCTAGTCATAATGACATATTTAACACACTAGCCAGGACACAGCATCATCTTGTTTGCTTCTCTAGTCATAATGACATAGTTAATGCACTAGCCAGGACACAGCATTATCTCAGTTGCTTCTCTAGTCTTAATTACATAGTTAACACACTAGACAGGAAACAGCATCATCTCGGTTGCTTCTCTAGTCATAATGACATAGTTAACACACTAGACAGGACACAGCATTATCTCGGTTGCTTCTCTCGTCTAAATGACATAGTTAACACACTAGACAGGAGACAGCATCATCTTGCTTGCTTCTCTAGTCATAACATAGTTAATGCACTAGCCAGGACACAGCATCATCTCGTTTGCTTCTCTAGTCATAATGACATAGTTAACACACTAGACAGGAAACAGCATTATCTTGGTTGCTTCTCTAGTCATAATGACATAGTTAACGCACTAGACAGGACACAGCATTATCTCGGGTTGCTTCTCTCTTCATAATGACAAAGTTAACACACTAGACAGGACACAGCATTATCTCGGTTGCTTCTCTAGTCATAATGACATAGTTAACACACTAGACAGGACGCAGCATTATCTTGGTTGCTTCTCTAGTCATAATGACATAGTTAACACACTAGACAGGACACAGCATTATCTCGGTTGCTTCTCTAGTCAAAATGACATAGTTAACACATTAGGACAGGACACAGCATTATCTCGGTTGCTTCTCTAGTCAAAATGACATAGTTAACACACTAGACAGGACACAGCATTATCTCGGTTGCTTCTCTAGTCATAATGACATAGTTAACGCACTAGACAGGAAACAGCATTATCTCGGTTGCTTCTCTAGTCATAATGACATAGTTAACACACTAGACAGGACACAGCATCATCTCGGTTGCTTCTCTAGTCATAATGACATAGTTAACACACTAGACAGGACACAGCATTATCTTGGTTGCTTCTCTCGTCTAAATTACATAGTTAACACACTAGACAGGACACAGCATCATCTTGTTTGCTTCTCTAGTCATAACATAGTTAATGCACTAGCCAGGACACAGCATCATCTCGTTTGCTTCTCTAGTCATAATGACATATTTAACACACTAGCCAGGACACAGCATCATCTTGTTTGCTTCTCTAGTCATAATGACATAGTTAATGCACTAGCCAGGACACAGCATTATCTCAGTTGCTTCTCTAGTCTTAATTACATAGTTAACACACTAGACAGGAAACAGCATCATCTCGGTTGCTTCTCTAGTCATAATGACATAGTTAACACACTAGACAGGACACAGCATTATCTCGGTTGCTTCTCTCGTCTAAATGACATAGTTAACACACTAGACAGGACACAGCATCATCTTGTTTGCTTCTCTAGTCATAACATAGTTAATGCACTAGCCAGGACACAGCATTATCTCGGTTGCTTCTCTAGTCAAAATGACATAGTTAACACATTAGGACAGGACACAGCATTATCTCGGTTGCTTCTCTAGTCAAAATGACATAGTTAACACACTAGACAGGACACAGCATTATCTCGGTTGCTTCTCTAGTCATAATGACATAGTTAACGCACTAGACAGGAAACAGCATTATCTCGGTTGCTTCTCTAGTCATAATGACATAGTTAACACACTAGACAGGACACAGCATCATCTCGGTTGCTTCTCTAGTCATAATGACATAGTTAACACAGTAGACAGGACACAGCATTATCTTGGTTGCTTCTCTCGTCTAAATGACATAGTTAACACACTAGACAGGACACAGCATCATCTTGTTTGCTTCTCTAGTCATAACATAGTTAATGCACTAGCCAGGACACAGCATCATCTCGTTTGCTTCTCTAGTCATAATGACATAGTTAACACACTAGACAGGACACAGCATTATCTCGGTTGCTTCTCTCGTCTAAATGACATAGTTAACACACTAGACAGGACACAGCATCATCTTGTTTGCTTCTCTAGTCATAACATAGTTAATGCACTAGCCAGGACACAGCATTATCTCGGTTGCTTCTCTAGTCAAAATGACATAGTTAACACATTAGGACAGGACACAGCATTATCTCGGTTGCTTCTCTAGTCAAAATGACATAGTTAACACACTAGACAGGACACAGCATTATCTCGGTTGCTTCTCTAGTCATAATGACATAGTTAACGCACTAGACAGGAAACAGCATTATCTCGGTTGCTTCTCTAGTCATAATGACATAGTTAACACACTAGACAGGACACAGCATCATCTCGGTTGCTTCTCTAGTCATAATGACATAGTTAACACAGTAGACAGGACACAGCATTATCTTGGTTGCTTCTCTCGTCTAAATTACATAGTTAACACACTAGACAGGACACAGCATCATCTTGTTTGCTTCTCTAGTCATAACATAGTTAATGCACTAGCCAGGACACAGCATCATCTCGTTTGCTTCTCTAGTCATAATGACATAGTTAACACACTAGACAGGACACAGCATCATCTCGGTTGCTTCTCTAGTCATAATGACATAGTTAACACACTAGACAGGACACAGCATTATCTTGGTTGCTTCTCTCGTCTAAATGACATAGTTAACACACTAGACAGGACACAGCATCATCTTGTTTGCTTCTCTAGTCATAACATAGTTAATGCACTAGCCAGGACACAGCATCATCTCGTTTGCTTCTCTAGTCATAATGACATATTTAACACACTAGCCAGGACACAGCATCATCTTGTTTGCTTCTCTAGTCATAATGACATAGTTAATGCACTAGCCAGGACACAGCATTATCTCAGTTGCTTCTCTAGTCTTAATTACATAGTTAACACACTAGACAGGAAACAGCATCATCTCGGTTGCTTCTCTAGTCATAATGACATAGTTAACACACTAGACAGGACACAGCATTATCTCGGTTGCTTCTCTCGTCTAAATGACATAGTTAACACACTAGACAGGAGACAGCATCATCTTGCTTGCTTCTCTAGTCATAACATAGTTAATGCACTAGCCAGGACACAGCATCATCTCGTTTGCTTCTCTAGTCATAATGACATAGTTAACACACTACACAGGAAACAACACTGCACTGCCTTTTATATTCGATGCAGACGAACATGAACTCCTGCTAGAGTTTTTTAAATATTTTAAATTTTTAGATCAAGCGGACTGCATGACAGAAGTCAATGTCTATCTGGTGATGGAGTTCAGTCTAATTTTCTTAACATAACCAGAGGAGTCCCACAAGGCCCAATGCTAGGCCCAATACTGTTCACTATTTACATGAATAATGTTGGTCTGTCCCGGAATAATAATAATAACTGGGGCTTACATCTCTATGTGGATGACACAGTTATGTATTCCCGTGTCCCTTCAATGCAGCAGGAAAGCCACGACCTTCAGCTTGGCTTTGGTGCAATTCAAGAATCGCTCACCGATCTTAAATTAGTGCTGGATGTTGATAAAACCACAAAAAAAAATTCTCTAGGTCTCGTAAACTTGATCCTAATAAACTACGTATTGTATCTGTACCTTGAGAGGCCAAATTGAGCCAGGCCATCGTTATAAATATCTAGGTATTTAGATTGACGATAAACTGTCCTTTATAACACACATTGATAAGCTGACTAAAAGTTTTAAGTAAAGATTGGTTTCCTTTATAGAAATACATCCTGTCTCACTTTTGAAAAATAGGAGGAAGATTGTTCAAGCAACACTCCACCCAGTAATTGACTCTGGAGACTCAATCAACGTGTACGCAGCAGCTTCTGTGTTAAAACCTCTAGATTCAGTCTATAAATCAGCCTTGCATTTTATCACTGGGGATCATTTTCATACGCATCATTGTCTCTTATATAGTTCTGTTGGGCGGGAGTCTTTGACTACCAGAAGGACCCAACATCGGCTATTATTCGTATATAAAGCTCTCGTCCAGAAATTCCCATCACCTCACTTCTAAATTTGAAATCTAGTTATTATAAGACTCTCTCTCAAGACTAGATGGTTCTAGAAGTTCCACAGGTCTCCTCTGAGATAAGACTGTTTGGTTCTAGAGGTTCCACGGGTCTCATCTGAGTTAAGACTGTTTGGTACTAGAGGTTCCACGGGTCTCTGAGTTAAGACTGGTTGGTTCTAGAGGTTCCACGTGTCTCCTCTGAGTTAAGACTGGTTGGTTCTAGAGGTTCCACGGGTCTCCTCTGAGTTAAGACTGGTTGGTTCTAGAGGTTCTACGTGTCTCCTCTGAGTTAAGACTGGTTGGTACTAGAGGTTCCACGTGTCTCCTCTGAGATAAGACTGTTTGGTACTAGAGGTTCCACGGGTCTCCTCTGAGTTAAGACTGGTTGGTACTAGAGGTTCCACGGGTCTCCTCTGAGTTTGGGAAGACTGCTTTCAATTACTAAGCCCCTCAGTCCTGGAATGACCTACAGGTCACTCTAAAACTTTATTCTTTGGTCCCAAAAGATGAATTTAGTGCTCTGATTTTTAAAAAATGTGACCAATGAAAACTGCACTTGTTTTGATTGATTGTATATATTAGTTTCTAATGTCCTTTTGAACGCACTGTCATTTATTTTGAAATGTTGTAAAAATGAAGAGTTTTGAATCAGAAGAGTGATGTACATTGCGTAACAACAAGGGTGTACACATCACAGCTAGACTGTGTTTTCCCCTTTGATTATATTCACTAAGCGAAGAATCACAAAACAGATGTTATTGCCTCAATCCCTTTAATTACTCACAGTGTCCTTTTTAATAGTATTGTACGCTTGAAAACACCTGAGATCTTTGAGCACCTACAATATAAATTGCTTTTTCAAACCAACACAACAAACCCTGCAATTTAATTGGGGTAATGAGGTGGGAAAAACACACATTTCTAATTTAACTTCAGAAATATAAGTGATGCATTCTGGTTAGATTCCATTGGCTAGCTGATGACATTTTGGAGGCACCCTGAATTCTTCTCAATAGTCTGTCTTTGATTCCTCATGTTCTTTTCCTCCTGTTCTCTCCTCACTTCTCACTGATGTTTTGTTTTGAGAAGGCGAGGGGAGTACAGGAACAAAGACAAGGAAGCAAAAACAGACTATTGAGAAAAATCCAGGTTGCCTCCAAGAGTCTAGTCATGTTAGAGTTTATTTAAAGTGGAGTCACAACTCACTTTTACAAACGGAGGAACAAAACAAAGGAGGTTGACGGGGTGTGGAGAAAGGGGAACAACGTAATATATATAAAACAACACTGGACAAAAATTGAGGAGCAAATAGTCCATGACAAATAGTCTAAATAGTCCAGAAAGTCAATAGACCATAGGACAGGAAGTGGATGGAAGGAGGTGGACAGACAGAGAGAAAATAGACGGACGACTCACTAGTAAGGCAATGGCATCTAGGTTTCGAGGAGATGAAACACTAACATTTTGAGATCAGGAAGATATGACACGTGGAAGCCAAAACATACTTTTTTTTTAACCTTTATTTAACCAGGCAAGTCAGTTAAGAACACATTCTTATTTTCAATGACAGCCTGGGAACAGTGGGTTTAACTGCCTGTTCAGGGGCAGAACGACATGGAACAGATTTGTACCATGTCAGCTCGGGGGTTTGAACTCGCAACCTTCCGGTTACTAGTCCAACACTCTAACCACTAGGCTACGCTGCCGTAGTCCCCTGATTCTAAATTATACTCTGAAAGGGCTTCCTTTTCATATCAGTTTTTCCTGTCAAGTTCACCATTATTAAGTCTTCCATTATCGTGCGAAGGCCCGTGATGAGATTTTCTATTACACATAAGGTTTCCTCAAAAACATTTGATAATATCAGTTGCGGAAAACTACTCATTGAAATATTTTTCACGATTAACAAATAAGTGCTGGAATCATGAATCAGAAAAGTGTTGTACATTGCATAATAAGAAGGCTGTACATGTCACATAACATCAGTGATTAACCCATACATCATTTTTATGAATCAAATGATCATTTTTTCCATGGATGTCATTAATTCATTAGTTATGGCCATAGGATTTCAATTAACGGTGAGTGTCCAAAATATGTGACTGTAATGTAACGTCAAACAATATACATTGAATATTAAAGACTAAGGTACTGTAGATATGATGCAAAATTATTCAGAGTTCCATTTCAACATTGAATGCATTGCATGGTAATACATTCAACCCCAGTGCATTGTGGGAAAACTTAAACACTTCATGGGTATTTTTCAAACAGGGCCACGTTTGAACATTGTCAAGTGCTTTAGATAGAAATGTCATGAACGGAGCTGACGTGATTCCTTACTCTACATGTTCGACATTGCATATTTTTATCTGAACGTTCCAAAACGTTGTGTCCTGCTGAACGCGCCCCAGGTTGTGGTATGTTGCCTACCCTTCACCCAGAAATGTGCACCTGTTCGTTCACCTCTCATGCGTTTAAAAGCATCAGCATGGTTGGAGGGAATTTGCTCCATACTCCTTAAACTAGTCCATCGTTTTTTAATCTATGGGAGAGAGTTGATAGAATATAATTACTTTTTTTTTCTCAGAGGAAATTACTACCTTGGCTGAGGTCCTCTGAGTCAACAACTTGACTATAAACATATGTTCATTTAGTGCCACTGCTGAGCCAAACGCACTCTACTCAAAGATGTCAAAATTCACCTCTTGCTACTGGAAGTCATGATTTATTATTTTTAACTTGTATGCATGGAACATGTTCATGTTTCTATATTGAGTAAATGGAACAAGGGGAGCATCAACTTTTCACTGTAACATTGGTACCTACAGGAAGTTGGTATCCTGCTCTGGAGACTTCCTGATGTCACATTATAAAATAACATGTATAATTTTAATGCACGCTTCTGAGCATTCCAGAGTGGCAGGTAGCCTAGTGGTTAGAGCATCAGGCCAGTAACTGAAATGTTGCTGGATCAAACCCATGAGCGGACAAGGTAAAACACCTGTCAATCTATCAAGTTAAACTACTTTTCCCCCAGGCCCTGTGGATGTCGATTAAGGAACCTCTCTAATTCAGAGGTGTTGGGTTAAATGTGGAAGACGCATTACATTTGAAGGCATTCAGTTGTTCAACTGACTAGGTATGTTTCAAGTCCTTGAACATATTTCATGGAAATATAGTCATCACCAATGCATTGTGGGAAAGCTTCATTGCTATTTTTGTGGGTCAACTGAAATTACATAGTTTGACTATTTACAGTTGGAAAAATCATCAGAATGGGATTACTAATAATTCTGGGGTCAAATAAACAGCTATTAAAGTAGTGCTGAAGCAAATATGCACTCATTTAAAATTTAATCGCAGTGTACAAATTCAGTACTAGCCTGAATTACTTTAACGTTGAGTAAAGGATATGACTGAGGGGAAACAGAAACTCTCATCTGTAACCTACAGGAGGTTAAGAAAATACAGAACCACTCTTGCCCTGAAGACCCCTTTAACTCACGTCATGTCATGGATGTGATCTGAATTGACTATTTAACCCGTACCTACTTCCTAGCAACTCATGTAGACTAGACCTGACAGGATTGTGGAAAGGTGAATTAGATCTGAGAGGATAGGAAAGATGAATTAGATCTGAGAGGATTGTGGAAAGGTCAAACTAGATATTGGATAATTGTAAAGGTGAAAGCAACATGGCAACATATCCTCCCAGCCAATCAGATCTAAAGGAGGTGCCTATAGGGTGTAAGGGCTCTAGGGATTGATTTGGAATTCAGAATTAGATGAAAACGTAGTGTGCACAATGGGCGAGTTTTTTTTGGCCCGGGGTACCGGGCCATGACAAAACGAACTTGCCCTATTTCTACACTCCAACAGCAGGCAGTGTGATGTGACACTTTTGTTAACGAGTTCATTAAAAGTGCAATCTGTCATTTTAATTCTGGTAAAAAGTATTGACCGAGCAGGGCTCAAGTGGAGGGTCAGAAGGGTGATGATGTACATTGCGTAACATTATTTTTTTTATTTTATTATTTTTTTATTTCACCTTTATTTAACCAGGTAGGTTAGTTGAGAACAAGTTCTCATTTGCAACTGCGACCTGGCCAAGATAAAGCATAGCAGTGTGAACAGACAACACAGAGTTACACATGGAGTAAACAATTAGCAAGTCAATAACACAGTAGAAAAAATGGGCAGTCTATATACAATGTGTGCAAAAGGCATGAGGAGGTAGGCGAATAATACAATTTTGCAGATTAACACTGGAGTGATAAATGATCAGATGGTCATGTACAGGTAGAGATATTGGTGCGCAAAAGAGCAGAAAAGTACATAAATAAAAACAGTATAAAAACAGTATGGGAATGAGGTAGGTGAAAATGGGTGAGCTATTTACCTATAGACTATGTACAGCTGCAGCGATCGGTTAGCTGCTCGGATAGCTGATGTTTGAAGTTGGTGAGGGAGATAAAAGTCTCCAACTTCAGCGATTTTTGCAATTCGTTCCAGTCACAACCACATTGAGGTTATACATGCCACAGATGATGTACTGTGTTCATCATATTCATGAACCGAGCGATCGGTGATAGCTGAAGGGGCCTCACTGGGTTAGGATTAGCCTAAAGGGGCCTCTCCAGGTTGGATTAGCCTAAAGGGCCCTCTCCTGGGTTAGGATTAGCCTAAAGGGGCCTCTCCAGGTTAGGATTAGCCTAAAGGGGCCTCTCCAGGTTAAGATTAGCCTAAAGGGGCCTCTCCAGGTTAGGATTAGCCTAAAGGGGCCTCTCCAGGTTAGGATTAGCCTAAAGGGGCCTCTCCAGGTTAAGATTAGCCTAAAGGGGCCTCTCTAGGTTAAGATTAGCCTAAAGGGGCCTCTCCAGGTTAGGATTAGCCTAAAGGGCCTCTCCAGGTTAGGATTAGCCTAAAGGGGCCTCTCCAGGTTAAGATTAGCCTAAAGGGGCCTCTCCAGGTTAAGATTAGCCTAAAGGGGCCTCTCCAGGTTAAGATTAGCCTAAAGGGGCCTCTCCAGGTTGGATTAGCCTAAAGGGCCCTCTCCTGGGTTAGGATTAGCCTAAAGGGGCCTCTCCAGGTTAGGATTAGCCTAAAGGAGCCTCTCCAGGTTAAGATTAGCCTAAAGGGGCCTCTCCAGGTTAGGATTAGCCTAAAGGGGCCTCTCTAGGTTAAGATTAGCCTAAAGGGGCCTCTCTAGGTTAAGATTAGCCTAAAGGGGCCTCTCTAGGTTAATATTAGCCTAAAGGGGCCTCTCCAGGTTAGGATTAGCCTAAAGGGCCTCTCCAGGTTAGGATTAGCCTAAAGGGGCCTCTCCAGGTTAAGATTAGCCTAAAGGGGCCTCTCCAGGTTAGGATTAGCCTAAAGGGGCCTCTCTAGGTTAAGATTAGCCTAAAGGGGCCTCTCTAGGTTAAGATTAGCCTAAAGGGGCCTCTCCAGGTTAGGATTAGCCTAAAGGGCCTCTCCAGGTTAGGATTAGCCTAAAGGGGCCTCTCCAGGTTAAGATTAGCCTAAAGGGGCCTCTCCAGGTTAGGATTAGCCTAAAGGGGCCTCTCCAGGTTAGGATTAGCCTAAAGGGGCCTCTCCAGGTTAGGATTAGCCTAAAGGGGCCTCTCCAGGTTAGGATTAGCCTAAAGGGGCCTCTCCAGGTTAGGATTAGCCTATACATTTGAGGTAATAGCCTGCAGTGTCCTTTATTTATGGTTTGCTTAGAATATTCAATATTATTCTATACTTTAATGCAACTAGAACTAGAATGTGTTGTTATGTAAGAAAAAAAAACAATAAAACTTGCTATTTAATTGGCAAATATTGTGGGAAATATATGAACATATTAAATTAACTTTAACTCTTTTGAATATTCAGCACTGACGCAATCTGGTAAATTGCAAGCTAGAGATACTTGGGCTTGATCTAAATTGCGTGTCAAACTCATTTCACAGAGGGCAGAGGGTCCTCCCTTGTACTTGATTCATGAATTAAGGTCACTAATTAGGTCTCTGACTCCTCTCACCTGGTTGTCTAGGTGTTAATTGAAAGGAAAATAAATACAAAACAGCAGACACTAGGCCCCTCCAACTCAACTCTGGACCTCGAAGCCAGTGCCAATGCATGTTTTCATTGTTCCCCTCTAATCAGGGACTGGTTTAGACCAGGTGGGTGCAATTCATTATCAGGTAGAACAGAAACAGCCCAGTGGTCGGTATTGGGTGCTTGGGTCTGGGTATTGGGTGCTTGGGTCAGGGTATTGGGTGCTTGGGTTTGGGTATTGGCTGCTTGGGTCTGGGTATTGGCTGCTTGGGTCTGGGTATTGGGTGCTTGGGTCTGGGTATTGGGTGCTTCTGTCAGGGTATTGGGTGCTTGTGTCAGGGTATTGGGTGTCTGGGTATTGGGTGCTTGGGTCTGGGTATTGGGTGCTTGGGTCAGGGTATTGGGTGCTTGGGTCTGGGTATTGGCTGCTTGGGTCTGGGTATTGGCTGCTTGGGTCAGGGTATTGGGTGCTTGTGTCAGGGTATTGGGTGCTTGGGTCTGGGTATTGGATTCTTGGGTCTGGGTATTGGGTGCTTGGGTCAGGGTGTTGGGTGCTTGGGTCTGGGTATTGGGTGCTTGGGTCAGGGTATTGGGTGCTTGGGTCTGGGTATTGGGTGCTTGGGTCTGGGTATTGGGAGCTTGGTTCTGGGTATTGGGTCAGGGTGTTGGGTGCTTGGGTCTGGGTATTGGGTCAGGGTGTTGGGTGCTTGGGTCTGGGTATTGGGTGCTTGTGTCAGGGTATTGGGTACTTGGGTCTGGGTATTGGGTGCTTGGGTCTGGGTATTGGGAGCTTGGTTCTGGGTATTGGGGCAGGGTGTTGGGTGCTTGGGTCTGGGTATTGGGTCAGGGTGTTGGGTGCTTGGGTCTGGGTATTGGGTGCTTGGGTCTGGGTATTGGGAGCTTGGTTCAAGGTATTGGGTGCTTGGGTCTGGGTCTTGGGTATTGGGTCAGGGTGTTGGGTGCTTGGGTTTGGGTATTGGGTGCTTGGTTTGGGTATTGGGTGCTTGGGTCAGGGTATTGGGTGCTTGGGTCTGGGTATTGGGTGCTTGGGTCTGGGTATTGGGTGCTTGGGTTTGGGTATTGGCTGCTTGGTTTTGGGTATTGGCTGCTTGGGTCTGGGTATTGGGTGCTTGGGTCTGGGTATTGGGTGCTTGGGTCAGGGTATTGGGTGCTTGTGTCAGGGTATTGGGTGTCTGGGTATTGGGTACTTGGGTCTGGGTATTGGCTGCTTGGGTCTGGGTATTGGGTGCTTGGGTCAGGGTATTGGGTGCTTGGGTCAGGGTATTGGGTGCTTGGGTCTGGGTATTGGCTGCTTGGGTCTGGGTATTGGCTGCTTGGGTCTGGGTATTGGGTGCTTGGGTCAGGGTGTTGGGTGCTTGGGTCTGGGTATTGGGTGCTTGGGTCAGGGTATTGGGTGCTTGGGTCTGGGTATTGGGTGCTTGGGTCTGGGTATTGGGTGCTTGGTTCTGGGTATTGGGTCAGGGTATTGGGTGCTTGGGTCAGGGTGTTGGGTGCTTGGGTCTGGGTATTGGGTGCTTGGGTCAGGGTATTGGGTGCTTGGGTCTGGGTATTGGGTGCTTGGGTCTGGGTATTGGGTGCTTGGTTCTGGGTATTGGGTCAGGGTGTTGGGTGCTTGGGTCTGGGTATTGGGTGCTTGGGTCTGGGTATTGGGTGCTTGGGTCTGGGTATTGGGTGCCTGGGTCTGGGTATTGGGTGCTTGGGTCTGGGTATTGGGTGCTTGGTTCTGGGTATTGGGTGCCTGGGTCTGGGTATTGGGTGCTTGGGGGTATTGGGTGCTTGGTTCTGGGTATTGGGTGCCTGGTTCTGGGTATTGGGTGCTTGGTTCTGGGTATTGGGTGCTTGGTTCTGGGTATTGGGTGCTTGGTTCTGGGTATTGGGTGCTTGGGTCTGGGTATTGGGTGCTTGGTTCTGGGTATTGGGTGCCTGGGTCTGGGTATTGGGTGCTTGGGTCTGGGTATTGGGTGCTTGGTTCTGGGTATTGGGTGTCTGGGTATTGGGTGCTTGGTTCTGGGTATTGGGTGCTTGGTTCTGGGTATTGGGTGCCTGGGTCTGGGTATTGGGTGCTTGGGTCTGGGTATTGGGTGCTTGGTTCTGGGTATTGGGTGCTTGGGCGGAGCTTTACCTAGCATGGCCTTGTAGATGACCTGAAGCCAGTGGGTCTGGCGACGAATATGTAGCAAGGGCCAGCCGACTAGAGCATACAAGTCGCAGTGGTGGGTAGTATAAGGTGCTTTAGTGACAAAACGGATGGCACTGTGATAAACTGCATCCAGTTTGCTGAGTAGAGTGTTGGAAGCGATTTTGTAGATGACATCGCCGAAGTCGAGGATCGGTAGGATAGTCAGTTTTACTAGGGTAAGCTTGGCAGCGTGAGTGAAGGAGGCTTTGTTGCGGAATAGAAAGCCGACTCTTGATTTGATTTTCGATTGGAGATGCTTGATATGGGTCTGGAAGGAGAGTTTGCAGTCTAGCCAGACACCTAGGTACTTATAGGTGTCCACATATTCAAGGTCGGAACCATCCAGTGTGGTGATGCTAGTCGGGCATGCGGGTGCAGGCAGCGATCGGTTGAAAAGCATGCATTTGGTTTTACTAGCGTTTCAGAGCAGTTGGAGGCCACGGAAGGAGTGTTGTATGGCATTGAAGCTCGTTTGGAGGTTAGATAGCACAGTGTCCAATGACGGGCCGAAAGTATATAGAATGGTGTCGTCTGCGTAGAGGTGGATTAGGGAATCGCCCGCAGCAAGACCAACATCATTGATATATACAGAGAAAAGAGTCGGCCCGAGAATTGAACCCTGTGGCACCCCCTAGAGACTGCCAGAGGACCGGACAGCATGCCCTCCGATTTGACACACTGAACTCTGTCTGCAAAGTAATTGGTGAACCAGGCAAGGCAGTCATCCGAAAAACCGTGGCTTCTGAGTCTGCCGATAAGAATCTGGTGATTGACAGAGTCGAAAGCCTTGGCAAGGTCGATGAAGACGGCTGCACAGTACTGTCTTTTATCAATGGCGGTTTTGATGTCGTTTAGTACCTTGAGTGTGGCTGAGGTGCACCCGTGACCGGCTCGGAAACCAGATTGCATAGCGGAGAGGGTACGGTGGGATTCGAGATGGTCAGTGACTAGTTTGTTGACTTGGCTTTCGAAGACCTTAGATAGGCAGGGCAGAATGGATATAGGTCTGTAACAGTTTGGGTCCAGGGTGTCTCACCCTTTGAAGAGGGGGATGACTGCAGCAGCTTTCCAATCCTTGGGGATCTCAGACGATATGAAAGAGAGGTTGAACAGGCTGGTAATAGGGGTTGCGACAATGGCGGCGGATAGTTTCAGAAATAGAGGGTCCAGATTGTCAAGCCCAGCTGATTTATACGGGTCCAGGTTTTGCAGCTCTTTCAGAACATCTGTTATCTGGATTTGGGTAAAGGAGAACCTGGAGAGGCTTGGGCGAGGAGCTGCGGGGGGGCCGGAGCTGTTGGCCGAGGTAGGAGTAGCCAGGCGGAAGGCATGGCCAGCCGTTGAGAAATGCTTGTTGAAGTTTTCGATAATCATGGATTTGTCGGTGGTGACCGTGTTCCCTAGCCTCAGTGCAGTGGGCAGCTGGGAGGAGGTGCTCTTGTTCTCCATGGACTTCACAGTGTCCCAGAACGTTTTGGAGTTGGAGCTACAGGATGCAAACTTCTGCCT